>NW_024540365.1:0-165299 GCF_016647625.1 Suillus subalutaceus | reverse complement strand
TCGCCAGTTGATATACTTGTCATGGCGCATAATCTTCTCCTTGCGCTCGAGCCACCGCGTCATCTGCACAAATTCATCTTTGTGATTTGTAGCACGGTAAGCGTCCTTCGCGAAATCGATGTGAAGTCGTTCGGTATACTCAGTGTTATAGTTGTCCGTTGTACCAAACATCATAATCATGGCAGAATAGTGGCGAGCGGCATGCAGTTTAGGTAAATTAAATTAGAACGGATACCGAGGTCAATGAAGATATCCTTATTCTTGTGGAAAAGGTCGAGTGCGTCATCCAGGAGCTGTAGTGACTCCAAGCTATGACATGGATATTGAGCAAGATAGAGGAAGTCCAGTAGGCCTTGCACTGCTCGTAGAAGACGGCCCGCATTTAGATTATTGGGCAAACGGATGCCGATGACGATGCCAAGGAGAAAACGGCAGATTTGAGCGTGTTCAGTTCCGCTTATACGCGACAAGCAGGTGATACCCTTGCTGAACAAATGTATATGGTGATTGGGAGGAAGACGGCGACACCGAGCGTCAATTTCGGCTCCTCCGCACGCGGCTGATAACCAACCTAAGAGATGCTTTATCAAGCCTTGATATAATTGATGTAACACGTCTGGTGTGATTGCACGGAATATGTTGGTGAATGGGAGATCTTCCCAGAAAGGATGGACAATGGGCTTGATGCCTGCTGCCGCGCAAGCACGTACAAATGATAGATTCCCTTCGTCAAGGGCAGCGAGGGCATCTAGCACCTTGGTTAGATTCCGTAGATGAAAAGGAGCCGTGTTGCTACCCGTGTCGTCCGCGTCCACGTCGCATTTTGGGCACTCTCCGAACTTGATCCCAGTCACAAGAAGCTGTTCTGGGTAGTCACCCACAAAGCTGGCAAATAATGGGTGGCAACGGCGGAGGGCACCATCCCCACTAGCCATACGAAGTCCATCTACTCCTATGGACTTCAGCGGAGCGAGAACACGACGCAAGCATGCGTGATAAAGGTTTGCCAAAGTCCGGCGGCGTGAAGCTTTGTTGGTGATATGCTGAAGGCGTGTACAAGGTAAATAAGCTAGAAGTATATGTGCCCCATGCGAAGGCTTGCGTCGTATTTCCTTCGGGATGTTGCCAATGGTGAGATACACAGGATAGACGGACTTGTTGCGGAACAATGTGACTTGTGTTTTGTCGGACGAGATAATGATGGGAATGATGGTGCCGCCTGGATTATCCTTGTCGAGTTTTTTCTAAAGTATTGTAAGTATCATATCTCATACAGACATAATGTCATTCGTACCTGTGTATCCCACCACCATTTGCCGGTGTGCATATCATGAAAGAGATGAATCGTCTCGTCTTCATCAGAATAATGCCGCTCAGGCGCAAATGCTAGATATTTGGCGAAGTCCGGATCACCATACAACGACTTGACACATTCGATGACGTCGCGATAATAGATGTCAAACGCTTCTCCAGCGACCACGATCTGCTCGCGTTTGAACTTAGGACGGCCAGTCGGAAGCCCATGGTCGACAATAGCGTTCAGCTCATTCGCATTCTTGAACGAGAGTGATAAGCGTTCACTGATCTGAGAATCAAAATCATTAGTTAGTACAACGACTTTCGGAACAAATAGTATCCAACTCACCCCCTCGATTGCAAGCAAATCTGACAATGCCGTCGAACTCAGACCACGAAGCTTGGCCCATCTGGCGACCTCCCATTCCATCTTGGATGCAAAAGGGTGATACACATTCTCCTCCTCATTGGCCAGATGCGCCTCGTATTCTGCGTTTGCAGCACAACCGCGTGTTATTTGCTGACCAGCACGCAGATCTGGGTAGGGCACCACCACGCAACCACGCTGCCCTTGCACACGTGCTTGAATATCCTGGTGAGCACGGCGTTGATCTTCCCAGCCAGCTTCATCTTCATCGGCCAAATCCTCGATGGCATCCATGGTCGCGTCCTCGACTCGATCTTCAACGGGAGGCTCCCATTCAGGTTCAAAATTCCACCCCTCATCATCATCCTCGTCCCCAGCCTCAGCCTCGCCCCCAGCCTCAGCCTCGTACCCAGGCTCGTCAACCTCGTACCCAGGCTCGTCAATCTCATACCCAAACTCGTCAACCTCGTACCCAGGCTCGTCTTCTGCAGTCGGCTCGTCAGGCTCATCTCGTTGGTCCCTGGTATGTACTTGGGAGCGCGACTGATGGTACAGTGCTCGACAATGTGGGTTGTGGCTCTTGGCCAGATGTTGACTGAGACCAGTTACCGTGAAATCGTCACGGGAACAAGCAGGGCATTGAGTGGACATAGCTATGTTGCTGCGATCTTGGAGATAAGGGCCTTGAGTGTGAGTAGAACTAGAGTAGAGGAGGTGGATCAGTCCTCCAATGAACAATACACCTTGTAAGACGATATACCTTGAGTGCGCGATGCTAAAATTTCCAGGGAGCGAAAACTTCTGGGGAGTGAGACCGTAACGACAGCACCATGAGGACATCCCACTAACCTAATCAAGGGGGGTTCAGGTAATCCAGGGCCTGTACAACCAGCTGGTCGGCCGTGACGCGGTTGTTGATTCCAGCGCTGGTCAGCCATGACACGGTTGTTGATTCCAGCGCTGGTCGGCCATGACGCGGTTGTTGATTCCAGTGCTGGATGGCCGTGACGCGGTTGTTGATTCCAGTGCTGGTCGGCCATGATGCGGTTGTTGATTCCAGTGCTGGATGGCCGTGACGCGGTTGTTGATTCCAGTGCTGGTTGGCCGTGATGTGGTTGTTGATTCCAGCACTGATAAGCGCCAGACAATCCTGGCCGTCCTTTGAAAATTTCAAAACAAAGTTACAAATGAACACCTGAGGTAACGAGTGTCAGCTTATATGAACCTGGGCGCATGGAATGAGCTCACCATTTCAACTGCCTCCCTGGGCGACGCCCCTTGAAACTGGGGCCACGCACTCAAATTTCACGGAGCCCTCCGAGTCTGAGGCTCGACTCTTTTTCCTTCCAACGTTCTTCGTTAGCTTGTTGTCGCACCTTTCAATCTATATACAATGTCCTGCACCTCCTCAGTCTCGTGGTGAGTGACGAGTCCACGCCAACAACTCACCATCAGCGTAGTAGACTCACTGGGTGTCCATAGAGCCGCGAAATGCAAAGAAAAAGGCTATGGAAAATGCAGGTAAGCATGCGAGTCTTGACCGAAAAATTGATACTCACCTCCAACTTGAGTATGGATGCCTACTAAGTCGGCAAGGAAAGTCGCTCGTCAACTTGAGGCGTCTCCAGACCCACCATCAGCTGCCATTGCGAAGCCTAAACAAGTCAAAGAGAAAAAGATCAGCATCGGTGATCTTTGTTTGATGCCATATAAGCCAACTACTCACCTCGAATCAGTTAATGTGCCGCGCACAAACTTGAAAGTAGATCCCGCGCCAACCACTGCCAGCCTTGCTCGTAGCAACAAAGGTTTAGTACCTGCGAGACTGAGTGAGTCACAAATGAAACATAAACATTGGTACTAACCTTAGTGGCCCATGATAGAGCGCAAACATACCAGCGCCAGTGTTACAGAAGACGAGGAGGAGGATGGCGAAGAATCTGATGGCAGCCTTGCGGACTTGGAACGTGATAAGCCTCAGAGGCCTCAAGGTTAGTCATGATGATGATGTAACTTACTCACATGACCGTGTACACGTGACAGCCATTTATGGTCGTCCTCGCAAACTCTGTCGCACATACGCCATGCGTGACGTCTCTGCGTTATTCGAGTCTGACGAAGATCAGGAGGAGGAAAATGGTAGCGATTCTGACGCTGACCGTGAGGAGAGTGAGGGTGAGCCTGGGGATCTGGAGTCAACCGCCATGATGCTCTCTGACGAGGTGAGTGAAAGTTGTTTACTTCAATATAAGCTGTAGTACTCACCACAGTCACGGTGACGGCGTGTCTCAAGGTCCCTTCGCTTGTCGGCAACGTTAAAGTCAACTTGAAGTCAACGCAGGTTAAATCCCGTGGCAAAACCCAGTCTGCCCATGATGCCAAACAAGCTGCAGAGGTGAGTCACGGTGTATACTATGTATTGAACTGACACAATCTTTAGATTCCAACCTGGCGCGATTTCGACAATGCTGAGTCCACTGACGGAACCACTACTGCTTGTGGCGAGTCCTCTGAGCCTTACTCTAGCGACGTCGAAGGTGCTCCGGAACCCAACTCTGCACTGACTCGATCGGCTCAGACCGTTGCTGCTCTCGTTCGAACGGAGAAGGGACATGTCAAATTACTTGATCAAAATAACGAGACTCGGCGAGTAGTGCGGGATGCGATTATTGATGCCAAAGGTTACATCATCTTTGTCGATGCTTATCCTGAGCTAGTCGACAAAAACCAAGTTGCACTGCAGTCTCTACTAACAGTGGCTGCGAATCGTGGAGTACACGCCATCAAAGAACGTCTTCGAACCGATGCGCAGTATGCGGCTCACCTCGCTAGTTTAGTAAGTCCTTTGCGTGTCTCAATTTTTCTTATGTTTTAACTATCTTTCATTACTTGAGGTGGAGCCTCGCATTCCGTTACTGCGCCGTGACCTTAAAGTCGCCGCGTGCACCAACATTGATACTTACTTTCGGCTCAGCAATAATGTGGTCAAGGCAAAGAAATTGATGGAGCAGCATGCGTATATCTATGCATTGAAGTTTGATGTAAGTAAATTTGTCCTTCGGTCTTCGCTGCTAGCCTCTGACTAACATTCTTCATCAACAGTTGAACGACGATGCTTCACCCATAGGCAAAAAACCCTACCAGGGTGACCTGCTGATCTTTCTCATATACGAGGCAGTCTTTAGCGGTCCGAAGTCTATCGGCATCAAGTTCGTCAAGCGCTTTGCCAAACTGGCGAACAACAAGGGCAATCGTCCTGAATGCCCCATTCCGTTACTCGCACTTGTGGCAACAGCAGGTACCATCCTTTCTACCAATCTCTGTGCTATATTGATTCGTTTTACAGGTCTATGCAGCCCTTTTCTGGAAGACACTCGGCTCACCAGGGAAGTTTAACTTTACAGGGAATCAATTCAGCGAGACGTATGTGTTTCATGTCAAGTTCCTCGAGGACTTGAAGTGGGATGCACCGGGAAAGTTTCATTGCATGATGGCTGATATTTACGAAGCTGTACAGTAAGTTTTACAGGTATTCATGGTGCCATTTCAACTCGGATACTGACTCTGCTACTCGAAGGACCTTGAAACGGAAGGGGAACAATCATTTCGTTAATGAGCATCGAGATGCACTGGGGCTACTCGACCTGGATGGAATGGCAGATGATTAGGTCCTGTATTCATGCTGATCTATACCTGTAAACATCCCAGATTCGTGTATCACACCTTAATTTGCCTAGTCCTCCAAGTTGGCTGTGTTATGTATATCCTTTGATCAAATATTAGTCTTTTTTGCTCGTAATACCATCTAATGTGCGCGATTCGCTATGCTACGTTCGAAATATATTCTCTGAATTTCTCGATATTGCCTTTGAATTCATGATAATTATCCTTTATATACAAGGGAGTAAAAAAGTCTTTCTAAACTAACTAATCATTCTAAAGCCCATAATTTGAGATAATTCAAGAGGATTACCGAGAATTATCATAGTTTAAAGTAATTTCCTGGGGGAGGGTTTTCCTGATGATGCATGAGAGGCCGAGACAAACTCGAAAGACATTTGAGTCATTGGCTGATCACCTGGTCACACGTATCCGAGAGTCAAACTCACGTTCCCATTGGCTGCCAAATTGCCAATAGCTGATTGGCCTAACTCAGTGTTTGAAGTTCCAGTGGCAGGCCATTGGCTGGCCAGGAAAGAAGACATGGCGGTTGGCGCCGCCATGAACATGGCTATGGCTTTTTCTCACCACGTGGTAGATGGATCCCGCGCTGTGATTGGCTGATCGGATCTAAGCGAATCAAACTGTACTACACATCATATCATCGAAACTTTGCTCATGCTCTTCACCTTCTGCATCCATTTCAACAAGCTCATAAAACTCCAGCTCATCATCAAGGGATCTCATGCCTATCCTCTCTGTCAATTTTGTCCAGGTATCATCCGAGAAATTGAATAGTTGTTGTAGTGTGATTTGTTCGAACTGAGATGTGAATGTGTCTGTTGGATCTTCGACATCGTCCAACGCCGATTGGTGACTGAGGGCTTCGGCAATGGAAGCTAACGAGTTTTCATCGACGACAGAATCAAATTCACTCATATCGGACGTGGTTTTGGGTTCGATTTCCGAGTCATCAGTCATAGAAGTTGATATGTCCTGGTTCTGATGGGGGAATGGGTCGGGAATGATATGCCTGGGACGACGAAGGCGATCTTTCATGCTTCCCCTGCGCATGTATTCGTCTCGTAAATGTAACCTAAGCTCAGCAAGATCGAGCATTTTTTCAAGCCCAAGGCGCGACCGTAACTTGGTAAGAATCTGTCACAACCCTTATAATGAATTAACGTAGGGGCAGAGACTAGGACTCAAACAAGGTTATCACAACAAGAGAAAGGAGGACAGCAGGTACGTCTTAGGATTGCTAGCAATGAGCTAATACAAAAGAGGTTTGAACTAAAGAACTACTGACTACAATGAGCTACCTATATACATATATTGAAGCGGAGACTGAATCTGAATCTGAACTAACTAACCAATCATTAAATAGAAAAGAGAATCGTACGATGATCTAAATATAACTACACCTATGATGTCATGAAATGTGTAACAGCTGTGCAAGGGTTCTCGAAGGTTCTAGAGTCACGTGACTTGATCATTTGTGAAAGAAAGTCAAAATCAGGAATGTCAGAGATAAAGGTAGTGGGCGCTAATGGAATAGAGAAGTTCGGATATGTAAAGGATGTGTTCGGGTTAAGGTTTGTGAAAGTTATAGGTACAGACGCTGACTGGGCGCTAATGACAGGCGCTTGTAACAGGCGCTTAACGGGTGTCTCACGAATGTCTTTGTGAGTTTCACAAGTGTTCAAGAAAGAATAATGATTTGTATTTGGAATTCGTGACAGAATCATACCAAAAAGGCTGAATAGCCGTTCGCAAGATGCAGAGTTTGCGCAGATAGAGAAAATGCGCTGTGCGATCATCTGCAGTGGTGATAGTGACTGGTTCTGAAAACGAATGCCTTCATACATTCGCAGGGGATCTGGCCGTTCACGCTGCATAATAGATCTTATTATATAAATCAAATGAATAAAAAATGAAATTACCTGCGCTTCAGCAGCATTCTGTTCACCTACAGCCCACTCAGAAAACCCCTCATAATTGCCACGATCCTGCAGATAGTCAAGGATTTCTTGACAAAGTGATTCTGGGGGTGGCGAGGAATGAAATCGTTGCCAAAGTTTGAGCAACAAGGAGGTGATGCTAGCCATGGTGAATTGTCGAATCTGCGCAAACAGCTTGGCCTTATAGAGGGGGTTGAGAATGATGGCGGCAATGAAAACTGTTTGATCACTCTTGCTCCAGTGCTTTTCAAGTGAGTCGATGATTGCACGAATCCCGATTTTGTCGTCAGTAGAAGTTGCTGTGGTTGATAAGTTGAGATATCTGGACATCAGATATCCCAGGATAATCAGGACTTCGTCTAATTGGCAATGTGCAGCCTGAGCAAAATTTACGGCCATAGCAAGTGGCCCAATATGAGTGATCATTCTGACGGGAAAATGGACATTGTGTCAATATGAGACAATGCAAATTGAATGGGACAAGTACTTGGCCAAAATATGCCACATCAATGGTTCTTCAATCAATTCTAACATTTGCTTTGCTTTTCGGCGGGATGCAGCATCACCTGTGACTATTTTTGCATCACCAGTATCACGGTCCCTTTCTTGCTTCACAAGGATCTCCAGCGTAGTCCTCAAATCGAGCAGACGCCTGAATGCTAAATAGTGTGCTGTCCATCGTGTCAGCACTGCACGGATTACACCAAGAACCCGTTGTGTCCGAGATGGGTTTGCAATATTGAGAGCCTTCTGGACATCCCTGAGCATGGCCAGAACCATTGTCTTGCTCCAAAGCCAAGCAATGAGATCAGTGGCCTTCTTCGTGTACTGTAGGAACTGTGATGTTGATGGAACCTTGTAGTAATCACCGACAACTAAATTTATCTGGAAGATTGAACTGAGATTTCGAGAACATGATACGGTATAATATTCTCACTTGATGGGCAAAGCAATCAGGGGCAACAAACTACAGAAATTCAGCGACAATTCTTTTCCTTGCTGCTCTGGATTCGCCCGAAGCATCTGATGTGATCGCTACTATTGTGGCCTTCCATTTACCCTCGACCTCCTTGACCACATCAAGGATGAGAATTTTGAGATGGTCAGCTGTTTTCCAATCCGAAGAGACATCCGTTGCACGAACAGTATGCACCTGCCAGACACTTCTGAGAATATTATCAAACACATATTTTGAGGCACGCACTTCTCGTTTCGAAGTTGTTATCATAAATGCAATCAAATGACGGAAATTTACTCCAGTCCAGCCATTAGTTTGCAATGTAGCATACTGGTCTTGACTCCTATTCATGGCTGCATTCCGATGTTTTTCTACCTCGCGTGGTATAATCCGATGAGATAGTTGGTAGCTCGAAACATGTGATGCAGAAGGTAACATCTCATTGAGAAAATCACAAACTGCTTGATTTTCTACCCAGTTAGAAGGAAAGCCGCATGAAGCTGTGATATTTGCAAGGTGGGTCTCGAAGCGCTGTTGTGTAATATTTGACCATTGTTGAGCTTTCGCGGGAAGGCTCGGTGCCCCATTATATGCCTGGGATGCCGTTCGCACTCGTTTTCTACTACTACCAGCAGGAATAGGTGGATCTAGCAGGAGTGATGCGGGGCTGCCAGATGTGCTATGTGGAAATGACAGTGGAAATGGCGAGCCAGATGCTGATGATAAGGTAGATAGTGGAGTATCAGATCACGAGTAGCTGAAAGATGATGATTGAGGGTATTGTGGTGCGAAGGCTTGCAAATAGGTTGGTGTCGGGGCTTGCCCATTAGTACCAGGGATCATAGGATTATCCCTGATCCACTGGTCGATGGGGGAGGGAAGTAAGGGTCTCGCGGCTGCTGCGGGAGACTGATAGTTTGCTGTAGGGGACTATTTAGGTTGATGGTGTTGACGCGACTGGCACCTCTGATCCAGTTTCGTGCGACACACACTCCATACACCTGTTCATGCACATCATCTGGCTGTCTCGGGCAATTTTTTAGGTGAGTGCACATGGTTTCCTGTTGTCCTTGAAGCCATGGACAAGGTCCATGTCCCCTCTTTTCATGTGCCCACACTGTCACTGATATAAGCTGAAAATTCAGAATAATGAGATAAGAACATACTTGATGCTATGATCTGGTCTTGTGTTCGAAGTTCGTGAATCTGCCCCTGTTGAATCGCTTCTCGATCATGTTGCTGCTCATCAATTATCCACGCAGTCCGGCATGGCTTGCACATCACCTTTGGACGACGTTCTTTGATATTTGCATATGAGTCTTGGGCCTTCTGAGCATATGAGGGGTGGATATCAAACAATTTCCACCACCATTCTCGCCCTTCATCAGCATGATGCCTCATTGGAGGCATTTGAACAGGTAGTACAAGAGGATTTCAGTCATAATCTTGGAACATCAGCTCACTTATCATATTAGAATCAAACCACGTGTACATAAACTATCTGAGCTACGATCTCGATGTACAATTCATTATAGGGAGTGATATTGTAGTAGATGCGAAAATTGGATATATTTGGCAACTAGCCATAGCCATGATCATGGCGGTGGCGGCTGCCACTGGCTAGCCGCCGGATATACCCGCCAGCATGCCTGGCGCACCATTGGCGCTTCAAACACTGCTGTCTGGGCATGGTGTCGGGAGTGTTGAGGCGGAGAAAAAAGCTGAACTAAAATCGCGGGGGGTCGAGAGTCGAGATGATTCGTACACGTTGGGGTAGGGCACCCCCCAGTACAAGGGGTCGCAGAGGCAGGTGTTTGCGAGGGTTTGGGTAGCTTAGTCAGCACAGAGGGTCGATTCAGGACACAACAGTAGTAGAGCATAATCATCATTCATCGAGTTCATCGCTCATCACTCATTGGCTGGAGCTACCGCTCCAACGTCAACATCGCACGGGATGATGTCACTTGTTTGATCCACGGAGTTCTGAAGGTATCGCTCGTTTGTGCAACTATTACTAGTAAGGGATGTACCATCTTTGAAATTTGGTCAGTGCTGGTATTCGTAGCTTGGAGCATAATGAATGGTTAGGATCCAGATGATAATACATTAAAGAGCCAAGGACAACACCGTGACGATACCATTGGCTTGGAACAAACGTTCCATTGAAATGAAATAGACATTGTGTCATCTTCGAGTGACTGGGCAGGATTTTAGTGACCAGCTGGGCCAATGCAAGCGTGGATTCAGTCGCCTGCCACATGGAGTGATGTGGCGAGTGGGCAGTGTGCGGACGAGCGAATGTTGAACGTCGAGGCTCGTTGCTCCACAGGATGTCATGGTAATAAATGCAAGGGATGTTCTGGTGCTGAATATTGAATCTGGGAATGATAGAGCTGTGTATGGTATATAATACCTGAGGCAAATGTTTGATGCTGAAGATTACCCGGATCGATATCCGAGTCGATGTGAATATGAGGAAACTGAGTCAGTTACCGAAACTCCTGGAATTTGACAGACGCCGGGTCCCGTATGTCATCGTATGGTTGCTAAAGAGCGATACAACTTTAGAGGCTCGAGGGTCAGACCGGTCAAGCTCAAGGCCGAACGACCTTTCGTCGATACTGATGATAATGATCAGGATTGAGTACAATTCAAACTCCGACCGGGTAAACTGAACCACGGAGGTGAACCAACACTCCGCCAGCACTCCACTAATTTTATAATGTCAAGGACTACCCTTCGGTTGGCTCTACGACAATGTATTGTGTTTGCAGTAGCAACTCAGGAAATACTATATCAGCATCGTCTCTGCAAATAGACAGTGTCTCTTCGTGTTCTCACTCTCGACAGCGTTGGGTACAATTGACCGACCGTGAGCGACTCTGGGATTCAAGTTAGCCCGGAGGTCGAGCACAGTTTGCACTAGCGTCAAACCTTGACATCCATTAAGTGTAGTTGCGTGTGCGGGTCGCAAAGAAAACTGTCTTCGATTCACTATCCATGACAAACGGTTTGTATGAAATGCGCGGATGGAGCTCGAGGTCTGATGAGTGCGCTTGAGAACGGTTAGCACCATGTTTTGTAACGCATAGTCTCAATTATAATCTGTAGAAATCTAGGGGATCACACAATATTAATGGCGCATATCTCTCTCGATTTCTAGTCCATCACCGAGCACCACTGACGTGGTTCTGTCTGGCTGTGCACGGTAATTGTATGGCCGCACAGCAGCCTCGTGTCCTCCTGCAAGCACTGGACGGCGAGCACTTACTCGTCCTTCAACTGCATTCCACAACCATCCCGCGAGCTTTCCATAGCAGAATAGATTAAAACATCCATCCGTCCATCCCATCATCATCACCACTCTCCATCAATCGACAGCTTGATCGTTCCGCGACCCAAGTCTTGTCACAACTTACAAGCTTCTATTCAAATCATCGTACGTCGTCCCTCAAGATAATTATCACCCAGGTCATTTCATACCATACCCTCGAACCCAGCTAGTACTTTCAGTTGGTTCATTGCATCTCACATATCAAAGCCTCGTAAATGAGTGACGATCAGTGTCAGTACTTCCATCTCTTATCTCTTGCAAGTTCTCTGACCTCTTTGACAGTTCTTGAAGGAATTTGGGCGAAGCTGTCCGAGGTTGTTGTCAAGGGTGCTCAATATAACTCCCGTGAACGTCAGCCCCACCCGAAATGTTTGGAAGGGACCCGGGTGGATTTCCTCGAATACATCCACGGATTCCTGGACGACCCAGAGAAGAATCGCCTTATTTGGCTGCATGGCACTGCTGGCGTCGGAAAGTCTGCCGTTGCGTTTACAGTAGCTGACAAGATGAGAGATCTACAAGTGACCAGAGAGACAAACGTCGAAAAGCGGCTAGCGGAAACATTCTTTTTCTCGCGCAAGCACACCAAACGCTGCACAACTGGATATTTTTTTGCAACCCTTGTCTACCAGCTTGCCACCAATTTTCCAAACATCCGGAAGGATGTGAGCAGAATTATCCGCGACAATCCCGCTCTACTAGACCCAGACACGCCTCTCCGCGACCAGATGGAGGCTCTCTTTCTCAAACCTCTCCGGAAACTTCGACTCAGATTGCAAGGGTGTCCGCCTTTGTCGTTTGTTGTCGACGCCCTTGATGAATGCACATCGGAACCCGAGCTTACCGATCTCATCCTTTCCCTTGCACGTGCTCTTCGTGAGCCTGATCTACCGTGACCCACATTCTACTCACAAGTCGCTCAGAACTGCATATTAGCAAAATCTTTCAGAACGACAAGGTGTGCCCATTGGTGCGCGAGATACCCGTGAGAACTTCTGGGGAGGGTGGCATCATTTCGTTGGACGGCGCAGACGTTGACAATGACATCTGTACTTTCCTGCAGCATTCCTTCGAAGAGCTGAAAAGTCGCCATCTCAATTTCCCGCAGCTATCGATGAACGACCTTGCGAAGCTGGCGAGCCGAGCAGGTAGACGTTTTATCGTGGCATCTACAATGATGAAGTTTATTATCGACGATGAAGATAATGATCCCCGTGATCGGTTACAGCTGATGCTGGACCTGACGAGCAAACTGCTACCAGGAACAGAGGTATACAAGTTATACGACTGTATCCTCTCCACATGTGCCGACCCTAAGCGGCTTACATGCACTTGTCCATTGTCGCCGCCCTCGCAGACCCTCTTCCCATCTCAAATCTCGTTACTACTTCTTGGCCCTGGTTTAGGCCGGGACGTGCAGAAAAGCTGATACAGCTACGGTCTGTCATGGATATCCCTACAGACAGTACTCTCCCGTGAATCTCTATCACTCGTCCATTCGCGATTACGTTTCCGACTCCTCGAACTGCAGCCTCCCTCAAGTAGCGGACACAATATGCCATCACCCCACTCCCAACTCGCTGAATCCTCTTTTCGCTTGATGATGAAAAATATTCCAGAAAGCACGGCCTTTTTGGATGCGCTCTCAGAACTGAAGAACAAAGCAATGCTATGCAACCTGAGGACCCCTATAGGTTGAAGACTCATTAGCGTTTCTTGTTCGGCAACCAGAGCCACCTGTCAGCTGTCGTCTGTATGCTGTGGCTTCGAGGAGATCGCACTTCAGATTTACAATCTTGGCTGGGGACCGTGGACGGGTGTACTTGGTTGCTGACTCAGGGAGGACGAGACTGGTTGCAGACACTGGGAGGACGACGCTGGCTACAGAATCGGGGAGGACGGGATTGGTTGCAGACCTGGGCAGGACGAGAGTGGCGGCAGACCCAGGCAGGACGATTCTAGCTGCAGAGCCCGGGAGACGAGACTGGCTGCAGACCCAGGACGGACAAGACTGGCTGCAGACCCAGGGAGGACGATTCTGGCTGCAGACCCAGGGAGGACGATTCTGGCTGCAAACCCACGAAGGACAAAACTGGCTGCAGACACTGGGTGTGGAAGAGTGGCTGCAGGCTCCGGAAGGACGAGATTGGCTGCTGATACAGGGAGGACGAGACTGGCTGCAGACGCAGGGAGGACGAAACTGGCTGCAGACACAGGGTGGGGCAGACTGGCTGCAGACCCTCGAGGGAGGACGAGAGTGGCTGCAGACCCTGGACGAACCATTCTGCCTGCAAACCCAGGCTGGACGAACCTGGCTGCAGACCTGGGGAGGACGAGACTGGTTGCAGACACAGGATGGGAAAGACTGTGTGCAGATCCTCGAGGGAGGACGAGAGTGGTTGCAGACACAGGCAGGACGAGACTGGCTGCAGACCCTGGGAGGACGAGAGTGGCCGGAGACCCAGGCAGGACGGGAGTGGCTGCAGACTCGGGCAGGACAGGAGTGGTTGCGGACCCGGGCAGGACAGGAGTGGCTGCAGACCGAGGAAGCACCAGACTGGCTGCAGACCGATAGAAGACGAGACTGGCTGCAGACCTGGGCAGGACGGGAGTGGCTGCAGACCTGGGCAGGACGATTCTGGCTGCAGGCGGAGGAAGGACGATTCTGGCTGCAGACCAAGGAAGGACGATTCTGGCTGCAGACCGAGGAAGGACGATTCTGGCTGCAGACCCATGGAGGATTCTGGCTGCAGACCCATGTAGGACGATTCTGGCTGCAGACCGAGGAAGGACGAGAATGGCTGCAGACCCGGGCAGGACGAGAATGGCTGCAAACACAGGGTGGGGAAGACTGGTTGCAGACACGGACAGGACAAGAATGGCTGCAGACACAGGGAGGACGAGACTGGCTGCAGACCCAGACAGGACGAGAATGGCTACAAACACAGGGTGGGGAAGATTGGTTGCGGACTCAGACAGGACGAGAATGGCTGCATACACAGGGTGGGGAAGACTGGTTGCAGACCCAGGCAGGACGAGACTGGCTGCAGACCCCGTGTGGGCAAGACTGGCTGCAGACTCCCCATGGTCAAGCGTGGCAGTCCACTCCTGCGGCCTCCGTCTGGGTGACAATGGAAGAATTCGTGAGGACATCGGAAGCAATCAATGAGTATATCGTTATCAACGATGTGCCTTTATTGCCAGCTTTCCGGGTAATCCAACAGTTCAAGACCTTGCCAGATTTCTTGCTGTTTCCGGTGTTCCTGGCATTAAGACACCAGGATCATTCCACCCCTGCATTACCAGAAAGTCTTCTACCAGACAGGGAGATAATTCATGCTGTGAATGCCTTTGAGAGATTCGCAAACGAAGCACAGGAACGAAGTCAATCAGCTTTCGACGCCCTCAAGTACGCCTGTCACAACTGGGCCGTACATCTCTCGCGCGTCACCAATCCATGGGATGACACGTTCAATCATATATTCCAGGCTTTTTGTAATGATCATATTATCCCCTGGCTGGAAATGGAGTGGTATTTGAAGGGTCTGCGGTCTTGCCTTGCCATCTTATCTGAAGGGCAGAAATTTGTGAAGGTGTGTTTCAACGATTCAAGACAGCCACAACTGATATCGCTTCATGTCCCATGATATCTAGTCTGATGTGACGCCTTGAAATCCTATCTTCAGTCCGGACTCTCGAGCTCTTGACATGTTCCCGGCGCTAGCACTCGAATCCGTCACCCCCACCCCATTCACAGTGCTTACAAACCACAAGCAGGCGAGATTAGCATCAGCGCCAACAAGTAACGTAGTATCCTGTGGTGCGACGGATAGCGTGATGTACTTTACTCCTTGTTATGAAAAACGTTGTCTCAAGTGGCACGAACGTTCGACCTATTGTTGATACCAACCTCGAGTTCTCGAGCTTTTGAGCAGTGGCACGTTCCAAAAGCATGTTCGCACTATCATAGAGGTCGCTCATGACCGTAGTTACTACGTATTTTTGCATCTGCTGTTTGGATCAGGCATGATTTCCCCATCTTGTAATGCCATATGGTGTTTCATGGCCTGGTAGAGCACTACGTCGCTAGTGCTGTGTGGAGCAGAGAAACTGAAAGCCCTTACAATCGATAGCCATGGACAAGTTATTCAAAGGCAGGTGGGCGCGGATCAGGAAACCCACTGCCGAGCGAAGTGAATTGTAGCATCTAGCTACTCAATACTTATATATATGTATATCGAGGCTACACTTCCGATGTCAAATGTGGCATCAGAAAACATCATGCACTCTCCGACAGCCTCTTTAATATCGAGTTAAACCAGGCGGTATAATACCTTTGTCAACCCTCTTCAGCTCTACTATAACACTATGTCTGATGACTGGAGGGAGGGTAATATCGCCTGACACTGCTGTCCAAAATGTCAGTCGGCTAGCTTCTCACTTTGTTGGCTAAATATGCTCTTGTGAGGCTTAGCAAGTGTGAACAATTAGAAGGTTTGAGTGCTGTCAGAGTCATGAACGAACCAGTCAAAGTTAAAATATCAAAATCACTCGGACACGTACATTAGAGACCGAGACAAACTCGAAAGACACTGTTTGAGCCATTGGCTGATCATTTAGTCACGCGTATCCGAGAGTCAAACTCACGTTCCAATTGGCTGCCAAATTGCCAATAGCTGACTAGCTTAACTCGACTCGCCAGTAATCTACCAGATTCCTGCTGACAATGAGTATGTCAAGACAAATATGGGGTGCAGCGTCAGGGAAGTTTAACAAAGCTTACCATTTTCAGTGCGAAGCCACGGGCATCTGCTAGCACAACTATTAAAATAAAAATAAGGACGGAAAATGTTGGAGGACAGTCGCCGCGTACTGTTTTGGCATGGTGTCGGGAGTGTTGAGGCGGAGAAAAAAAGCTGAACTAAATTCGCGGGGGGTCGAGAGTCGAGATGATGTCATTTGTTTGATCCACGGAGTTCTGGAGGTATCGCTCGTCTGTGCAACTATTACTAGTAAGGGACGTACCATTTTTGGTCATTGCTAAGATTCGCAGCTTGGAGCATAATGAACGGTTAGGGCCCGGATGATAATACATTAAAAAGCCAAGGACAGCACCATGACAATACCATTGGCTTGGAACGGACGTTCCATTAAGATGTGACCGACTCCACAGAGATGAAATAGACATCGTGTTATCTTCGAGTGACTGGGCAGTATTTTTCTGGGCCATTGCACGCGTGGATTCAGTCGCGTGCCACATGGAGTGATGTGGCGAGTGGGCAGTGGGCAGTGTGCGGACGAGCGAATGTTGAACGTTGAGGCACTCCAAAATTCGTTGCTCCGCAGAATGTCATGGTAATGGACGTTCTGGTGCTGAATCTGGGAATGCATGGCCATGGTATAATACCTGAGGCAAATGTTTGATGCTGAAGATTACCCGGATTGATATCGATGTGGATATGATGATTAATTAGCTCAGTTACCGAAAATTCCTTTTCGGGTCCCATAATTACCCCTAGACTTATACCATCATCATGAGCGATGCAAATGTGTGATTGTATAGTTGTTAAAGAACCATACAGCTTTAGAGGCCTGAGAGTTGAGGAGGGTTAATGCCAAAAGACCTTTCGTCGATGTCATCATCTTGGATTGAGTGCAATTCACACTCCGCTGAGGGCAAAGTGAACCACGGAGGTGAACCAACGCTCCGCCAGCGCAACTGTGAACTCAGTGTTGATACGGTGGTACTAGGCTACTACTGCTAGTAGGGGCCGGCATTGCCGACTATTTACCTTGCTCCGGCGACTCTCGCGCTTCAACCAATTTTTCTCATCCCCGATTTTATTCTGGAATACGGCCCACAACGCTGTCGAATACCACTACAGTCCTAGAAAACACGCCAGAAAAATAGGAAATACGACACGCTTCGAGATACAAGTACAATCATGAGTGCAGTAGAAGGCACTGCACCTCATTTTAGGCTTTCGGACCACTCGCGTCAGTCTCTCGGGGAATTTTCCGGCCGGTCTTTGTCGTCGTTGACGTGCCATACTCCAACGACTACAAAGACCAGTGTGATGCTCTACTATATATTGCTTTAAGTAACCTTCTCATTTGTTCATCGGTTCTCTGATGGCGGGTGTTTGTAGTTAGTATTGTGATGGACCGCACCGAGCCTCAGAATGGTTACGTTTTCCGCGGTCGCTTGGAAAGTATCATGATCTTGGATTTTCCAATGACGCACGGTGAACTCAATCTCCACGATGGAACCATTGAGAGCAGTATTGGTGTGGATGGGTTGAGTAAGGTTGCCTTCATGGAAGACAGGGAAGGGTGTTGCTTGGAAATTGTATGGAATGGGCCAGTTTGCCGTTTCGTAGTCCATCTGCGAAGCCACTTCGACAGCTTGTCCATGAGGGGAGTCAGGTACGGCGTTATCCTTTCTGTTTTAAGTTGTCATGTATGTTGATAAACGTATGCACGTACCCTTGAGGTGAATATGTTCCTTACAGAACGTACCATTCTCCCTGTGACGTCATCGACGATTATACTCATACATCATTCTGTGGTGGCGACTTGGTCTTGCAACGTCTCCAGGGTGGTGATTGCTTGGTAGTCCGTTGCAAGATCAGGATGGGCGGGTCGAGAGATATGGAATTGATATTTGGCTTTTTCTAGAGGGCTCATGCCATTGGCAATATGATTTCCTGCAGGTCCACATTTCAGGAAGTAGGCAGATACACGATTTACTATAACGAGTTTGGCCAGGAGCTCGCCACTTTCATTGACGAGTTCCAGTCCACTGCTGGCAAACTGCTGGAATATGTTGCCAGATGGTAGAATTTAGGGTTGCTGGGCGTTGAATGAGTGCCGTAAAATCACGTGATTTGGCAAATTATTTTTCTTCACACGGACTATTGCTTACGTTGGCACATATTTACCAACATATGAACATGACCTTGCTTCGCAAGGTAATCGTGATTAAATCAAAGACAGTAAACAGTAGACATACACATAGTACAATTTTATTTACAGCACGATAATAATCAATCATTTCAGATACCTCCCCTCAGTTCAGTCAACATACATTCGAAGCCTGGAGCACCACGACAGCAGTTGCACACCCCGAGGCAACAAACGCAGTTGCAGGATCGCCAATAGTCTTCTTAATAACATCTTGCCCCACGCTGCCCCGCTCCTCAAGGATCTGCTGTAGCTCCGATGTGTGATCCTCCCCCGCAAGGCGCCGTGAGCGCCCAACAACCACCAAAACAGGCTTGTGCACAGACGCAAGCTGGATGGCAGAATGTAGCGGTAAAGGCGACGAATGCTCGGAGAATTTGATCCGGGAAAGGGCGGCGCTCAGTGAGGAGGGCATGTCATCCGAGAGTTGAGAGTTAGCGTATCGCGCCCACAGGACGCTATTGGCTGTCTCGGATTGGAAATGCATTTCAGTGTTGGCCTGGCCGTAAAATGTGTCTGGATAAACAACATTCTACGAAGTATGCATCAGAAAACAGGCGAGAAAGAGAAACAACATAACGTACCGCAGGGACAGGCATTTGGTATCCTAGACTCGGCATATCTAAACTTGCTTTCTCCTCTAGATGTGCGAGCGACGGCCTTTCAACCGCAGCACTCTCGGCGCTACTTTTTGACATCCTCACGACCGTCGCACTAATTCTGGGATTAGCACAAAGCTGCACTACGAACTCGAGTGCAAGCCGATCATCTGGACCGCCGAAAAATGGGCAAAATATGTGCCGTGCACTCCCAGTGCCGGTACCGGCCGGATCGATGAACAGCGCAACATCTGTCTTGCTCTCTGCAAATACTCTGCGCACGAACTGCGAATGGATCACGGCTGCGGACTTGCCAGTGTGTTTTGATCCACCAAAAAACGCTTCGAATGGATTCAGTTCGATTTTCGGGCTATGTGGGCCAGACAAGTCTTCATTTGTGTTGGACGATGGTGATAGCCACGGCAACAGGAGGAGTTGAGATCCGAATCGTCTGGCATGATCAGCCACAGTACCCGGCATGTCGTCATAAGGTACAATTGAAAGCGAGAGTGAAACAGGTATATCATTGAGTTCCCCAAAGGTGCGGAACACACTCAGTAGCGGGTCAGTGCGGATGAGTGTGTCAACCGCTGAGGACTTCATGACGTCCGAGGTACGGTCCGACAGCTCAATCAAACGGAGAGTGTCCACGCTAACCTCAGGCATTTTTATCTTATCAAATGTCCTCATCGACGCAGTTGATCGGGGAGTGGCGACCAAAGGCGATTCAAGAGAGGGCGGGCACACCAGTTGAGTGGCCACCAACATTCCGGCCATGTGATCAAATTTGTCGAGGACGACGGTGAAGCGGGAGCGCCATGGTTGATCCTCGGTCACGGGGAGACTTACGATCGCTTTTGTCTTCGTCCGGATCTCCAGTTGACGCCCGTGAAACACCTCCAACTGCCGCACGAACCCGGCGTTCGGGAGGATAAAGTATAGAGACGAGGGGTGTAGTCATGAACGTTAGGATCAACGCTTCGAAGACAAACATCGAGAACACCCTTTGGGTAAGAATGTTGGCAGCGAGCCCAATGTTGAGCACGATCAATTCAACAAGACTAGAAAAATGTCAGTGGCCAGATAAGACGGAGGAAATTAGATAACCAACCCTTTGCAACTCATCAATGATCCGACGGTGCCTGACTCTCGCCAACCCATTCCAGTAATCCGTGCAGTGATCGTACATGCAGTGAATTTGCCAGCGAAGTCCAGACATATAATTGCGACAGTGAATCCCCAAGTGATACCTGCCGCAAGCATTCGTAAATGATTCATGTGAGTCATAGTTAGCAGGACAGACCGTTGTCAATCAACCCAAGGTTAGTATTTAACCCAGAGATTGTGAAGTACTGCGAATTAATTAGTCTTATCGAACGCGACAAATTCAATACTCATACCAGAGGTAAAAATATGATCGTCACCATATCTTCGAGCTTCTCCGTTAGTGCGATGGCAAGACCGCCTTCGCGGGGGAACAATGAGTCCTGCCAGGAACGCCCCTACATCCTAGATAAGAATTGAACGTCGAAATGTCATAACATCACTTACCAAATATAGCATTTACGCCCACAATGTCCGTGAAGAACGAACATGCCCAGAATACCAAGATGGTAACTGTCATGAAAAACATGGTGGGTCCGTTCTCCGTACTTCCGGTGAACCTAGCGAACCGCAGCAGCGCGATTCTAACCGGCCACATGAGAAATGCTGTGAATGCCACGCATGTTAGCAGGATCCACAAAGCTGTGAGCCCGGAGGTCGCATTAACGAGGGCCACAGCTAGTGCCAACAGACTCCAGCCAACTACATCATTGCACACGCCAGCTGACAGGACAACGGCGCCGACCGTCGTGTCTAGGAGCTTCAGTGCGGTGAGGATACGACAAAGAACGGGAAAAGCGGTGATAGAGAATGACACGCCAATGAAAACCATGAAGTACGTAAACTTGACGGAGGAAGGAATGAAGGTGTGGTAGAGTGGCACAGAGATGGAAGCACCGAGACCAAAGGACAAGGTCATGGCAGAGAGTGCAATGAACAAAGATGAGCGAACATTACGCTTAAGGGCACTCCCGTCGATTTCAAGACCGACTATGAAGAGAAAGAGGCAGAGGCCAACGTTGGCAACGAGCGAGAGATATGTGATGGATTGAGAGGGGAAGATGTGCTCGGTGAAACCGGGTATTCGTCCCATGGCAGTAGGACCTACGATTGAATGAGCAGCTGTTAGTACGGTATGAGAAATGACCTAACCGAGGAGAATTCCGCCAAGGACTTCAGCAATGACTTTCGGCTGTTTGATCTTGCCCAACCCAAGTGACAGCAGCTGCCCCATCATGATAATTATACCTGCAGCTGGCTTAGAATGATGTCGTAGACTTGGAACACAATATGCCTACCTATTTGTATTATCAATAGCCTAAGGGGATCTGAGGTGCTGAATGATGCGGGATCTACTCCTGACAACAAGCCGCCCTAAAACTTCCTTCAGTTGTGCATAGGAGGTACGTTCTAGAAGAAACGCTCACCTGGCCTGTAACCGTCCTCTTCCAGAGGCCAGACACAGGACTGACGACTGCGTTTGAGAAGTCAGGCATCCTAAGGATTGATATGAGCACTAAGTGCCTAGGTGGAATCTGAGACAAGCTGGAGTGCTGGTAACGATTCTTAGAGCGGAGTTTATACAGAACGGATAGTTAATATACCCCCACATCATTGGCTCCCTACTAGTGCACACTCTGTCAGTATGTCAGAAAAAAAATGCTGTTCACTGCTGTTCAAACGTTTTCAGCATTGAGCCTAACCCTGAAGAGCGTCAGGCACATCAGATGGCATCATGACTGCCCAGCGCAAGGGTCCCCAAATATGGGAGTTATCTCCTTGGAGATTCGGCAAGGGACAAACAAATCAAAATACATATTAGTACTTTGTTAGCCATGAGCCACCTCAGCCTACGAGAGTTTCGTGTCCGCTGGATGCTGGTCGACCCCAGATGTGCTAACGATGTCATCCACGAACACGCACTAGGCGGCTATCTGCCTAGAAATCGGTCCCGCGTACTATCTGTCAATGTCATACTGGCAGTTGGCACTCTCGCGATACTTGTTACTTCATGCGGTTCCCAAGCTCGTTTCGTTCTTCCTATCTTCCAGTTCCAGCTAGCACTGGCAGGCACCATCGGATATCCCGGATTCCACTTGCCTTGTCATGGTTCTATTCCATAACTGGGAATCTCAATTCAGAGTGTCTGTCTTCCTCTGGATGGCTTTGTCGCAATTTCAATTTTCACGGTCGATCCCAGAGCACTCCCCCCTGACGCTGGAACCGGAATCCTTGTCATCTGCAGATGTAATCATCTTATCACTGTATGAAATTTTGACGATCGCTTGATCCGATTAGTTGCAACGAATCGCACCAGATTGCACCATATTCGAAATTTGCTAAGTGAGGTGAAATAGATGTTCTTTAATTATACAGCTGCTTACAGCATGAATCTTCGAACCAGCTTTCATCTTCCGATGAGTCTTTGCAATTAATCACTGTAAAGTGCGACATCGGATTTTTGGAACTATTGACGGAACGACGCCGGGGATCAAGTCGACGAAGCCTTAGATCCTAGGGTCATTCAAGAAGTTATCATTTAGAAACACAAAGACGATCTTCCCGTTGATCACAGGCGCAGATCTTCGTTGTGCCAGCAGCTCGAGCAGCCTCAAGATGGGCAACGTTATTCTCGGTTCTTATCATCGCGAATTTCACATTAAACTCGTGTCCACAGCCTATTGAATGAGACGAGTCAGACGACAGCTGACGACAGCTGCATGCAAATTGCAATATGGATGGCCGTGCATTGCATCATGCCCGGTCATGATCTAAGTCACCACCCAGTGTTTCGTCATCCTAACTAATATCCAAATAACTGGTACCATCCTAATTAATCTTTGGGTCTATATGGCTTGTTCCCTGTTGTGGCAGTCGTCTCCAGGTAAATTACACCTTTATTAGATCCAACCGTGATAAGATATTCGAGCTGCCATCTCATATATAACAGTGATTTGTTAATTGATGTCTATCGCTAGCCAGCTGGGATCCCCTGTATACAAGATAGGCGAGGGGTAACGCTCTGGTCTACTTCTAAATACTTCTACCACACTACACAATACACTATGTATGAACAGATGCCAAGAATTGGCAAAAACTCATGTAGTATGTACTGCTCGAACAGTTTACAAGGACAACTTGACGCAACTGTAGTGCGTAATGTAGTGACATCGGGTTTGGCATAGCTGACGCAGCTCGCCGCTACAGAATGTAGCTGTTAAACCTGAAACGCGCTGCGATGATATAGCTCAGCAAGATATCAGAGGCCATCAGGGGCTCCTTACCTAGGGTAAGCGGCCAGGCATCTCGCAAGGCTTCGTGCCTCTTTGGCTATATGTGCGTGTAAGACCCATTTATAGTGAGGCAACCTGAGCTCCGTCTAGGTCTTCCAGTGTGACCACATGACTCTCTCTATACGGTAAAGATGAGCATGACAGTCCAAGAGTAAAACATTAGACTCACCTCCAGCAGTTGATTGTACAAGTCGAACGACAGGTTAAGACAAATATCGCCCAGAGATACCGCCCTTGAGAGACTTTCTCTCGTTCTCTTATCAAGAAGCTGATACATGACAGTCCTCATTGCTTGTATGCTGTGGACGTCTGAGTGAGATAGCTGTGCATTAGCTAGAGAAGACCACACAACTCTTACCGGCTAAGTTGTGCTATATCGCCCTCGTTGCCGTAACACATCAGTGCGGTACATTGTCGTAGTACCTCACTGGTTTGTTGATACCAGGTCTGGACCATTTCCCGGGTGCCCATTGGGCAATCGGAAGTATACTCCACGGAAGCTCCATGGTACACAAACTTCTGAAAAATCGTGATTGACATGACAGGTGATTAGCTTGAGGGAAGAAAGGGTTGTTGAGTTGGCTGGAGATTGACCGGTTGAGCGCGCACCTTATATCTTTCTCAGCAGAAATAGCTCCAGAAGCGAAACAATCAGGTGCTAAGGGACACAGCGTAGCAGGGAATTATGCCCACAAAAGTGGGTTTGGTAACTCTTGTACGGACCGTCCTTCTAGCTAGGCACCATAGAGATTGATGCATACCTAGACAGTCGAAGCACCTGCCGTTTGCGCCGCACTGTTGTCCTTGTTCTGTTGAACAATACTAGTATGTATGTGGTGTTTCTATGGTAGCGCATAAACAGGCGGGATCCCATAACCACGTCGGGGGGCTTGTTGTTTCGCCGTTGTGAAACGTGTTACGATTAGTATGGATGAAGGTTGAAGACAAAAACGACGTCGGGTTGGGCTCGGCTCTCTAATACTTCTGGGCGCTAAATGGGTGCACTGACAGCTTACGTATATAAATGAGACGAGTATTCTTCACATTGGCAGTAGTACATGTTATATTATAACAAATAACGTATTCAACATATGTTCCGGCACATCCGCCGATACAGAGTACTGGAGTAACGAGACACCGGGATATTTATCGTCCAAGCAACCAAGGATCCAAGCGGAGTGCAACGTCCTGTCACCGAAAAGAGGGCGTTCGTGATACTACAAAGGTCCGGGGATCGATAGTGACAAGATGAGGATCGGTTGAAGCCGCTTCATCGGCTGCAGCTGTTCTTGCTCCATACCCTTTCTCTAGACAGAAGAAGTCTGATCAGTCTCCTAAAATTCCACGAGATGGCCATTCACACCATGCAAGACGGCATATCTTCGAGCCCACGCGTAATAATCCGAGCCGTTCTCTCGCTTAAATAGCTGTAATATCCAAAGGTAATTAAGCCATGCTAACCACTAGGTATAGCTACGACGTACTATTTGCAATTTTGTGCTAAGGTACTGAGCTTGATAATTGCATGTCTGTGCCTCGGCCAGTCGCTCGTCATAGGTAAGGTGAGTGTTGACCAAAAGTGCGTCGTTCATGTCTCTGAGACTAAACGGCGGGATAGTCAAGGAGACCATTAGTTATCAACCGGATGCAACTTACGAAGAGCGTTGAACATCATCAGTAGCGCTGCCATACTTCAGGTAGGCCTGACAATAGTCGAGAACAACGTTGGTGCTATCGTGCCACTTGGTAACTTCGTCGCGTCTGGGACGCTTAGAGCTGTTCCAGGAGATGGCCATTTTTTCCTGCTGTTGTAATTTGATCTGAGGAATATGATGAGAGGCCAAAAGGCGGAACTCACCTTATATATTATAAGCACAGGATGGACGCATGCGGATGTGGTCAGTGGCTGTGTGACACAAGATCTGAACGCTATTCACCGGAGAGCTCAGCTTCTGGACAGTTTAAGTCCACCGACTAGGATCTCAACCACCACAAACAAAAATGGCATCTAGTCATGTAATTGATACTGACATCATGGCACTTGCTGCCGCAAGCCACTTATTCAGGGAAGACGTCAGTGTGAGGATCCACAGGGGGACACAGGCCATCGTGTCGATCAAAGGAAGCATGGGAGCCAGCTACCATGTTACTATTGGTACCATGCATGCGTCTAGGTCGTTATTGGATCAGCAGATCGTTGCTGGCCAGCGTACGTGGACTCCGGAAAGCCATCAATGTTCAAGCCTCTTATTGGGACAGAAGATGTGGCAGTTTATTCGCTTGTGAGGAAAGGGCTGGGCCGCAACAGGTATACGGATCCCATGGAAAGATGCTACGAGACAGTGCACCTCTCATTTCTGACTCAGAGTGATGTATAGTACGCACTTTGTCCGCCGCATCTAGCTGAGCAGTCCTGTGGAGAGAAGGGTTTGACGTTACAACCATTCCCGATATCCAAACCTTTATCTTGTTCGTGGTAGCAATAAGGCTGGAAGCCAGACCAGTCTCCCCTAGACTACACGATGATGATGGGCTCAAGCTGGCCTTGTAACGTCATACAAGGGAAGAATAAATCACAAAGGACCAGCCCTAAACAACATCACATGATCTGCCACTGGAAGCTGCGCACTGCGCACAGCTGTCAGTACAAGTCAGGCCAGATCTAGATTCGATTCCCCCGAATATATGATTGGACCTCAAGCAGTTCAGTGGCTTGTATTGGCATATAGTGCGAAAGAATGGATATCCCAATGTGAATGCTGGGCGTGCCCTTGGCCCGGCGATTGCCAGTCTGCCACAGTGCGACGGTGAGTGAATCAATATTGCCGCTACCCAGCTGTAAATTTGCCATTTGTGCGCATTTACATCAATCATCAAGTGCTGTGTGTCCGACCTCACCGGCAGTGCTCAGATTTTCAGCTATCGAAGGTCTTTTAGTGACTTTTTTTCTGACCGCCTTACAACCATGGTAGATTAGGTGGAATGACATATCAGAAGAGCAGTCATTTAACACTGCGAAAGCATTCACTTCGAAGCTGCTCCAGTAATATCTAGGATACCGCACGGATAACACCAAGGGTTGACACCGTACCCGCGCCCGTCGATGTCGCGGTTTATAGAAAAGCAATTGCTGGACTAGTAATCGTACCAATGATATCACTGCCAACTCAGCAATTACTCCAGGACCCTTAGGTTTGAACATTAGGCCACTGGTTCCCCTACATCATACTCATCAACAAGTCGCGTCAAATCGACATTCAGTGTCCGTCTAGATAGCGCCACATACAACACTACAGGTATCGGTCAACAGAAGACATCTACCCTACTTCGAAAGTAAAAAAAATCAAAACCACTCCCAAGGACTTTCATCACCCCATGTCGCTGGCTCGCAAGTAGATCAAGTATAAGTTGCAGGCTTCCTGAATTTGCGTTCCATTATTACCTCGACCTAGAGTGGCGCGAGCTCAATGACAAAGTGGAATGCGACAAATATTCGCACCATTATGGAACAAAGACTCCGACGAAGAGGAGATCCACGGCGAGGTTGTTTTTGTGGTCCTCTCCGTTCAGACGAACCCGCTAGCTTCGATGCACGACCTACTCAAGAGCAAATGACGTTTTGAACGAATTTGCTCGGTAGCCCACCTCAGTGGTGGGTTGCTCATAAGAACATGTAATCTTGTGTTTTGATTGAATCCAATGATCATTTCAGTTTGATCTCGAGCGACTTTCGAGCTGTTACTTGGTCTGTACAATGCCCTTCAGTCTTTTTCCACAAACGCCAAGTACTGACAACATCTGGATTTGTTCGTTGTTGAAAGATGGATATAAAATGGGATTCACTCGTATGTCGACCTGTGCATTCGAGTGTTCTAACTTCTAGCTCGTAATTACTCAAATCTGCTACAGCTGGGCTTCAGAGCCTGCTGTCGTCAAATTGCAATATCCCCGCTCAAACAGTTAACTGTGAGTTTCCCCCTTAGGAATACGTTGCAAGTGTACACTTACTCGCTATTCAGCACGAGCCCGACTTAACTCGGGCTGAAAGGAATGTAGCGTCATGAAAATCGCGTTCAGGCTGACAGCCGCAGCTCAGCGCTCAATGTTCAATCCTCAGCGAGCTCACGCATACTCGAGGACACTAGCCTGGCAATTAAACCCTACATTATCCACAAACTATACTAAATGTGCAAGTACGTCTACATATATGCTACAGCACCGATAGTCCCAGCCATTCTATCTACGGTATCACGATGCGCAGCTTGTCACATCTCTGGGGGACTTGCTTGAGCAAGGTGAAGTAGACGGGTGCTAATGCAATCAAGGTTGAAACCAACGCCTTCCTGGTATATGACCTTCTCGGTTTCCGGTTCTACGGTGTTATCCTTCAAACTATTCTTCAGCTTCCTTTGCTCTTGGACTGGAATACGGGAGTAATTCAGTCGTAGCCTATCATCACATCAAAAATACTACTTACATTCCATGACCGCTAGTCTTTTTTTCCAGCTTTGGTCATTCAAACCTTTGGCTTCTTGTTCCTTCTAGGCAAACAGTAAACTATCTCCTACGCTCCACAAAATCGTTCGACTCACATCTAATAGTGTATAGTGCAATTTTCCTACTTGGTGGTTGCATTCTTCTGCTAAGGCTACACTGTTCTGGTCATCGTGAACAACACGTCCTTCAAGAAAATGAACTGCGCTGTTCATGCCCCTGAGGCTAATTGGTAGTTCGAATCAGTCGGCGGAGATGATGGACGGATCAGAACGTACAATGCTAGCTGTGCGCTATCTTTAGCATCTCCATATACAAGTAGAGGTTCGCAGTAGTTGAGCAGATCCTCAGTACTCTTGTACCAGGCGGCGATCAAATTACGCATGGAGGAGCCGGTGTTGTGGTAGAGATCAGGGTTTATAAAAAGGACTCGTTGAAATTGCGAGCTACTTCGAGACGTTGGCTGGACTTTAAATATCTGCCATGATGACCGTCTGAAATTTCTGAATGTGCATCTCGTTGGCGAACACGTCAAGAATATACAAGAACAAGTTTGGAGTTATATCCATAGAACAAAAACGCAATGACTGAGCTGGTTCTTCATGGGGTTGTGCCATTGTTCTGATGCACTGGTAAGTATGTCACAGTCACGATAGCGTGTCCAAGCTCGCCCACAGCACATAATCGTGTACAGGCACGCCGCACGCCTGCCTCGATTGTACAACAACATTTCTCATACTGCTGCATCGATGCAAACAAGGATGTGCTGCGAGTTGGCAAGGAGCTAAAACAAAATTGAATAAATGACGATTGTCTTTGCACGGCCGGAGTTCAATGAATAACGAATAGCGAACTCAAGAACCTACCAAAAAGGAATATGATAATATTTGTACGTACGCTTTTATCCCAACTTTCCCTAATCAAACTTGAACTTGAAGTTCGGGATGATCTCACCGTGTCACTAGGTGCAAGCACGGATAGGCTGCCTAGGTAGTGATACAAAAAGAAATTGGTTTGTTCAGAGTAATTTCCCTTTGAAGCCGGAACGCAGAACAAGCTATTTGCAGTACCACAGACGATGAAGACACCAGCCTAGCGCTCAGAAGGAGAAGGTAATGCGATGACGGTTGTCGTGTTGAACCTCTGCCTGCACTAGCGTAGTAATGTGTGCTCTAAGACCCCGAACTCCCCAGACCCTGACTCATTGCCTTGTGTCCGCTCTGCGCTCTCTTAGAGTCTCTACACCTGCCTCGTCCTAACCCTGCGCTATGCTCCCTTTGACTATTCCTCGCATTGTGCTCCCCACTACTCGAACTATTTTTCCTGATACTTGCAGATTACCCAACAAGCATTTCCCATGCTACACACTACTGTCAGTCGACACATGTACACCCTCCTCAAATGCAATTGAAGTCATGTCGGTTGCTGCATCAGAGTTGGCCACGAGCTCGGCGTGATATTCTCGCACGCTAAGGAGGAGGCGTGGTCCCAGCACAAACATCTGTATGTACGAGAAAATTTCAAAAATAGCGGTAGAAATCTGAACTCCCACAGAATCTAGGTCCTATAAAAATGATTAACAACGGTTACACGTAGATCAAGTTGGTGACAGATCGGCGCACCGAGACCTTTGAAGAGCGCTGAATATCGTGACTGAGAGCGGAGCAACAAACAGCGGCAAAGCTAGTAGGTGCAGCCTTTCAACGGAAAAGACAACCGCATTCAAATTACGAACTTACCTTGCAAAGTAAACCACATGAGATTCTAGTAACACCACGAAACAGTCCCCAATAATCCCCCTCGTCGTGTGTTGTCGCAATTCACGGAAGTGTTTTACAGCAATCCAGATTAAAAGACACAGTGTAAGGACTTCCCATATAGCGGTGAGTATCCAACTCATGAGGATCAGGAGTAGGTCGCCTGCTTTATAGGTGTAAGTGCATGCATGTGTGCCGGAGAGGATGAACTCCTCTGATATTCGTCAAACGAGCCTGATTCCTTGATTATGTAACTAAAGCTTACCCCCTGACATATACTTGAGTACCACTCCGGCAATCACTCCGCAGGCAATGTTGACAACCAGGAAAATTATAGTGAGAAAGATAAGCATTCTTCTGGATCTCTGATACATGGCATATAACCGAGCGAGCATGATGACTTGTACGATGTTTCAGTCAATGGTACTGAGGTAATGCAGCTGCTAGAGTCGCTCACCGCCAAGCATTGCAGATACAATCACATTGATCCAATTCAGTGTAGAATACAAAATAACACCTGAAAACACCCAATTAACAATCATCCTCGAAGAATCAAAGTTTCCAGAGAAACTCACACCTATTATGGTCATTGTATTGAGACAAGAAGCTGGTCAAGCATCGCACTCACTCCTATACATGAAGTCAGTTAATAGGAGAGGAATTGGAGGTAACAGGGTAGGATGCTCACCGCATCCGTTACCGAAGATGCTGTGTGCTACCGATCAGAAGACACGAATACATTGTATAAAGGAGACGCACCCATCATAATATTAATGCTAATTGCGTGAGATGGCTGATTAGCACAGCACCATCATATTAACCCTACAAACGTACATATAATATGGTATTCCAACGTAGCGTACCTAGAACAGATCAGCGTCAGCACAATTTGCCAACTGCGCTAGTAACGTAAGTCACTTACAATGAGATATAGAAAAGTCATCAAAGACCAGCGTTGTGTCTGTGCCAACATAATTGTACCATCATGTTGTCTTCTGATACGGGTGTCTACTCACCCAGATCAGATCAACCTATCAAACCATTCTTAGCGAGATGGCTGCTCCCGAAGTAATGGCATCAACCAACCTCTTGTCCGAACGTTAGTACTGGAAATATCATAAGGATATCAATGGTTCTACAATAACACCTCACTCACCCCAATCATATATCAGTGCGGTAGATGAGGCAACTGCGAAACCACCGTCCATGTCAGAATGAGACACCATCAACAAGACTGGCTCTCCACGAACATGTAAAATAGCCGGATAGACGAAACGAATTGATTATTGGCCACCAACTGGGATCATTTGAGACTAGCGTCATTTTCGAGGGAGGGTATTAGTTTGAGCGGGGAACTTGATGGACAAATAACCATGAATTTCTTCATAGATATACTACTACCTGCCGGGCACCTGTGATGATCGCGAACACCGGCATAATTATGCGTTTCCACCCTTGATTGACTCGTACTGAAGTAAGATTCTTAGTAATGTGGTACCGAATTTTGGTTGGGGAGCTGCCAATCTAGTATCACTCGCACAGAATGATTAAACACCGGCAAAGATCAAATTGGTTCAACGTGAATTATGATGTCGGGGAACACAATCCTCGGAATTTCCTGGCCACGCAAGCTTGATACATCCATCGGGCCATAATTATGATAACTAGATGACATCACACAATGCAAAAAATGATAAGGGTTGTGAGACTCTGATGCGATTCGGAAAGCGATGCTACAACCCACTGTATATGCATTGACCCTGGACAGCCAGTTGACTGACTGATGAACTCACTCTGCTCCTAGCTCAAGACAGAAATCAGAGGGCACATGGTAAATTTTAAAGAACTTAGAACACGACTCCGATGGGCCTGTAACCCCGGCTACGAGTCACGACAATTCAAGGCGCGAGCTGACCTACCCTGAACTACTCACGTGATCACCCATGTACGCTGAATTCATGTTTTGAATCAATTATTACTTACGAAGAAACTATTCGGAGAGATGCGCCGGTCGAATAAATCACACAAGGTGCGCACAGACTTGGTCATTGACTGCATATACACAAACCGGTTATCCAGGTTCCCAATGTTAAACTTAGACCCGCTCAGCCACGATCCCGTCATGCCCACCCGATGGACGTGCCATATGACCACAGTTCAGATTCTGAACTTGTCCTTCCGAACGCGAGTATGGTTGACTTGTGTCCTAGACCGTTCAGGAGTGTTATGCTTTGCGCGACGGGTACAATGGACAAGGTGCGTCGGCTCTGGCTGCCATTGTGACAGACATCGGTGAAGTTAACCGTGTGTGGGAAGCCTACCTTGTTTAAACAAGCATTTGAACTCGGCGCAACATCTACAAGTGATTTTACGGACAGAGTGACTCACTTACTAGCAAACAGCCACGGTGGAGCCAAGTACGCGGTGAGATTCCTCTTAGGTGCCTCTTGTCTTTGTTTAATCCTATTCATACGGGTGCAGTGCGCGTTAGAACGCAAAATACCTATCATGCATCCTGAGTGGATAACAGATGCACACCAGGTTTGGTTGCGTGGAGATGACGTAGACCTAGCAGAGGTGAGCATAACATGATCGCCGACAACACACTCCTAACGTCCGCAGACTGTTTCTGCGCACCGCCTCCCCATCTTCTCCGGCGTCACACTCTCACTATCAGGTATCGACGACCTCGAGCAACGCGCAAACATAAACCGCTCCCTTACTAGACACGGTGGAACATACGTCAAAGCCATAGAACGCCCTGTCAAGGTGACACATCTACTCTGTGCGGGCGACAACGAGACCGAGAAGATGCGCTACGCTGATAAATTTAACAAACGGGGTGAGGCAAAAATCCATGTTGTTTGGGAGGAGTGGTTCTGGGACTGCTTGGAATTTGGAGGACGCTTCGAGGAAAAACGTTACGTCGTCACGCGACCAAGGCCAGAGAGGAAGACTATGAATGAAGGTGAGTAGACATCTATTCCATAAAATTGACAATCCATTTACGCGCAATAGAACTCACCACCTCAATGCCAGTCCACGACTCTGCCCCAGGCACACACCCTTCGAATGCGATTCCTGTCGACGGCCATCTACCCAGGACGCCCGCCCCACCAAAACCCAGTTACGAACATGATCTATTGGAGGAGGAGGAACCTGCATCCCTTGCACGCACACCCGTTCGCGCGGTGACGCTTCAGCTCTGGGGAAGTCTCTTACGTCCACGAGGTTTCGAGCTCGATGCGGTTGCGAACAAGCTCGTGCGTAGTCCTTCAAAGTCACAGTCAGTGGCAGGTGCGCCGATGTCGCCGACACGATTACCAGCACGTCTCATGCCTGATGTGCAGAAGAGAGCCACAGAAAAGGAGATAGAACCTCAGACGAAATCCGTGATCTCGTCATTCAAACGCGCCAAGTCATTTGCGCCGCCCGCCAAGGAGCCGGTGACGCGCCGGCCGTTCAGACGGACAACCACCATTGCAGCTCTGGGACCTGGGGACGCAGAGGGGAGCGAGGCACCCCGCCGACCTGAGCTGGAGGACTCTTCGATGGCGACACTCTTTGCGGGTTACCGCTTCCGTCTACTTGGGGAGGCGAAGTGCGTGAATGTGCGCAATGCTATTGACCGTGGGGGAGGCGTAGTCATGGACGAAGATACTGACGATGTCGATTTCATTGTAGTGCGACTTATTAGGTGAGCTTCGACTTTCTCGTATGCATGCGGCATCTTATGCAGCGGATTGTTTAGTGGGAGTAAACTCTACCAAAACGAACCTGATGAGATGTTGCGCGCCAAATATCGCACAGAATGTTGGCTCGAACACTCGGTCTTCCAAGAGCGAATATGTGGGCCGCACGAAAATATATCATTCAGGCCTCTTAGCCTTCCCTGTCCAATACCCAGTACGTGTTATGGCTGCATTCACTCATTTTATACGCGCTGACATGATCACAGACACCGAACAGATTATTCTCAGCCTTTCCGGACTTGATCAGTCTGAACTATGCTGGACAAAGCGTCTGCTGCGGGCGTTGGGCATAACGCTTGCTCAGATATTCTCCCGACGTTCGACGCACCTACTTTGTCCGAGTGGTTGTGGTGCCAAATACGACAAGGCAAAAGAGTGGAACATCCCCGTTGTGGGTATGGCATGGCTGGAGGATATGGCGACGGAGGGTAAGGTACCTGACATCAGCGAATATCTCATTGGCAACGTTGGCGACCGAGTGGCAAAGGGCAAAGCGAAGGATGTGCAGATGGTGGATACCACCGATGCTAAAAGTAGGCCAAAGTATCATCCAATAATTGACGTCAATTTGATTGTTTTATTGTCACAGGCAAGCCCGTCTCTCCGTTTTTCGTAAAGAAGCCAAATCTCTTGCAAGATCTCCGAACGCCTACTCTCCCTGACATCGAGCATGCCCCTCCGGCCACGTTCTTTGGCGAGTCAAATGGCTCGCTGGACGACGCTCTGCAACAATGTGAGGGCGACGATAGGGCACGGTTCTCATCTTCTCCGCCTCTGCCACCGCAGAGCAGCTCACCCCCACTTGAATATGTTGCTCTGCCCCCTACACGCCGCAGACCTCGATTACCTTCTGAAGACCTCAATCCTCCGGTCCCCTCCCTGGATGCCAACGGATGCATACCCTCCTCCACCTCGCCCTCGCCAATGAAGCTCCCCCCAAGCTCAGATGCACGACTGACGTGTGAACCCTCGCCAGTGCGAGTGCCTCATCCAAGAGACGTTGCCCGCGAGCTACAGGAGAGCCTGACAACGCTGCTCGGGAAGAGACAGGTATCAGAAGACGATATTATGCGCCCGGAACAGCGGAAGGGCAAGCGGCCGCGGCCACTGCCGCGCCCCAAGGTTCGTTGGCAGTCTATAGAGTTCCTTTCTCTTTCATTCATTACCTGTAGGTGCAATCTCGGCAAGAATCACGCGAGACCATCACTAGGGAGCCTTCGACACGACTTGTGCCACTTCCGCAGCCCATGTATTATGACGCAATGAGCCTGCTGGACGGGAGCGCGCGTCCGAGTGAGGATAGTCTGCGCGTGACGTATGAGGATCCTGGACAGGAGGCAGAGAAGCGGAAGCTGATGGCTTTACTTGGGGAGGAGAATGTGGGCAGGAAGGGTAGGAGGAAAGGCACGAGGATAGCGGGCTATTGATGTGCATTCGAGTGCCGGATCTCTTATAGTGTATTATTATACCACCTAGCTCGACCACATTGAAACAATATTGGCAAAAGTCTACTGGAATTAATGCGCATTAATGGGGTAGTGGTAACCTGGGTCGTTGCCATCGACCCGCCGGGGGTTCGATTCCCTCTTAATGCACAGGGTGTACATATAGTGTATGACACGATGTGACCTTTTTGCGGCATCTATAACGGAGCCACTAAGTACCAAAATGTTGCGTAATGTAGCCTGTAAAAACGGTTGACTGCACACATACTACCAGAAATCTAGAACATTTCCGATGCCCAAAGCTAAAAAGCTCGTCCTTCCTTATGATGGTGATCCATACAAGTCGGGGACAATGAAGAAGACACGTAGAGGGATGCGGAGTGAAGAAGCCTTGGAACGAAAGAGGAAGAGGGCAACAGCTCACAGAGAAGCAAAAGAAGCAGCGCTACAACGACGCAAGGACAGAGAGCTGCTAGCCTCGGATGTGGTCGATGTACCGCCAAAAGTCGATGAGCCTCAGGCTCAGGTGATGGTCGCGGAAGATGCATTAGTTGGGGAGATTGCTGGATGTCGAGCTCAGAAAACGAGTAGAGAAAGGCGGAGTGAAGAACGAAAGAGGGAGAGGGCCATAGCTCACAGAGAAACAAAAGACGCGACGCTACAACTTGAACAGGTCGAGGACGAAGAGCTGCTGGACCCGCAGGTCATCGACATCGTTGCTTGAGGTGATATTCAATACTGGGCTTGCATTCATTTTACAACATGAGCTCGAATGTGCTTTAAAGAGTATGTTAGCTCTCCTTTATTAACAGGACCATCATTTTTAGCATCACCGTATGTCACTACGGTACTACAGTCGTGCTTAAAAATACTTACATAATGCAAGTTACAATGTTTTGGTGGCTGTGCAATTATACTTTCTCCCAACTCAAAAAGTTGTAATGGATGTACGTTTCACGATTCGAAGTCATTGAACAGATTGTGACCGCAACGGATCAGACAGGGTTCAAATGCTTTGAACAAGTCCATGCAAAGCCTATGGTCCACCCACAGAAAGGCGAAGCTCAATTTAAATGCATCTGCTCCACTTCCGCTAAATACGCCTGTCGAGACCCCACCTCCAGAAGATGCAAATCAACTACCCGTGTTAGAAAACCCAGTCAAACCAGGGACCTCGATTCTTCCTCCATCTTCCACAGCACCCGCTACGAACTGAAGTAACCTCGCCCGACATTCGTCCCCCTTCCTCAAAGCGAAAATTGCGCTCAGCCCGTTCAACGGCAGAAGACAGCAGTAAACGACCCAAGATATCTATAAATTCCATAGCGAAGGACCACACTCCCCCTGCCACTCGATTATGCGATCTAGGTGGTGTAGAAGCATGCGTGGAAAAGATGCTGGAGCTTGTCGCCATGCCTCTCTGTCATCCAGAAATATATCTACACACCGGTGTGCAGCCTCCACGTGGTGTTTCTGCTGCATGGTCCTCCGGGGTGCGGCAAGACCCTTCTAGCGAATGCGATAGCTGGGGTGAGTGCGCTCACTGGTTCGTTTGACAGTTGACTGATCGTGTGCAGGAGCTGGGTGTTCCCTTTATCAGCATATCTGCACCTTCTATTGTGTCCGGCATGTCTGGCGAGTCCGAAAAAACACTACGGGATACATTTGACGAGGCCAAGGTACATCTCACATTCCACGTGATTTTTCTTAAATCCTAATCGTTATCCTCAGCGTGTTGCTCCATGTCTACTGTTCATCGACGAGATCGATGCTATCACTCCAAAACGAGAGAGTGCCCAGAGGGAGATGGAACGACGCATAGTCGCACAGTTCCTGACGTGCATGGATGGTTTGTTCACATCATTTTTCTCTGCCACATGTTCTAATCTGACCCGTACAGATATGTCTTGGGAGAAGACTGAAAATAAGCCGGTGATCGTCATTGGCGCCACAAACCGACCAGACTCGTTAGATGCCGCTCTCCGTCGCGCAGGCCGATTCGACCACGAGATAAGCATGGGCGTCCCAGATGAGGAGGCCCGAAGCAAGTAAGCCCGTAGTGTCATACTATTCTTGGTCCATTTCAAGCCTTGGCAGGATTCTACGAGTACTATGCGCAAAACTCCGGCTGGACGGCGACTTCAACTTTGCTGCCTTTGCCAAAGCTACACCCGGCTACGTAGGCGCAGATCTATCAGCGTTAACAGGCGCAGCGGGCGTCATCGCCGTCAAACGCATCTTTAAGCAACTCACCGACGGCACGCTCGTCCTTCCGGAGGCATCAGAAAACATCGGCCAAGATATTATGGCCGTGGATTCGCCGCCAACGCCCCCAGCCGATACCACACCAAGTATAATCCCTTTTTTCTCTCTAGCATCCCAGCTCTCTACTTCTTCCATCGCGCACTTCCTCAGTGCACATCCCTCTCCCCTCACACCCGGTCAGCTCACTCCTCTCTGCATTACTTCGGACGATTTTTATGCTGCGCTACGTGAAGTTCAGCCTTCCTCCAAGCGAGAGGGTTTCGCAACCGTGCCAGACGTGACATGGGCCGATATCGGCGCACTGCATGGCACACGTGAAGAGTTGCACATGGCAATCGTGCAGCCTATCAGACGCCCTGAGCTGTTCAGTGCTGTAGGCATCGAGGCAGCGTGCGGTGTGTTGCTGTGGGGTCCGCCGGGATGCGGAAAGACCTTACTGGCGAAAGCTGTTGCAAATGAGTCCAGGGCGAATTTCATCAGCGTCAAGGGCCCTGAGCTTCTAAACAAAGTCAGTCGCTTTCTATTACAAGTGAAAAAATTGCTAATGGGAGCGCAGTATGTCGGCGAGAGCGAAAGAGCTGTGAGACAGGTGTTCTCTCGTGCCCGTGCCTCATCTCCCTGCGTGATCTTCTTCGACGAGCTAGACGCTCTCGTTCCTCGGAGAGATGAAAGCATGGTACGCACCCTCCATTTTTCGCTCCAATATCTATCTCACACTCCCATTTTAACAGTCAGAATCTTCCGCACGCGTCGTGAACACACTGCTCACAGAGCTGGACGGACTTGATTCCCGCAAAGCCGTCTACGTCATCGCCGCAACGAATCGTCCCGATATGATCGACCCAGCTATGGTTCGCCCTGGCCGTCTCGACAAGCTCCTCTACGTTGACCTACCAAGCGCCGACGAACGCGTCGAGATCTTACGGACGCTAGTGCGCAAAGTCCCATTCGCGGCTACAGAACCAGGTGCCGAGACGATCCTGCAGGGCGCGGAGCACATCGTGCGGGAGAAATGTGATGGCTACAGCGGTGCGGACCTGGCAGCTGTCGTTCGAGAGGCAGGCGTTGTGGCACTGAGACGTGTCCTCGGTGCGCTTGACCAGATGGATGACAGTGGCGGAGGTTTGGTGGAGAATCAGCCACGAGTGGTTGTTGTGTTGGAGGATTTCATTCGGGCTCAGGATAAGGTTGGTCCCAGTGTGTCTGCTGTGCAGCGGAGGAAATATGAAGCGTTACGAGCCAAGTTTGCTGGCCTTCCTGTGCGAACAGGGAAGGATGTTGATTAGAAGTGAGCTGTTAATGGTATCGACATGATAATGAAACACTGATATTTGTCACTCCTGTGACACATACGTGATTCGATTGATCGGGTAAGTATGAGGCCAGTACAGGGAGGTATCGTCACAGTCCTCCTCGTCTGGCTTTAACCCCTCCCCCCTAGCCCCTCATCGTACAGTCTATGTGCAGACAAACTATGACATGACTGGCATATATGATGGGCGATGCCTGTGACAAGGGTTAAGGTCCAGTCCGAGTGTGTAGCACCCTGTTATGATTCCGAGCTAGCTCGGTTCCCTCAACTACATCTGAACACAATCTGAACACTCTTACGGCATTCATTGGGTTCAAGAGCCTAGCATGCTCGCTTCAAGGTTCGTTTAACAACATCACATATCCATCCAAGTACTAGTACTCTTTGCCAGAGGCGATTAGGGGAAGCGAACCCGACACTCACCACTTCGAAGCCTTGCTATTATTCGCCTCTGATGGTGTTGCCAAGTTAATGTTCGGACGTTGTAATACTGACCACCATATAAAACGGCCTACTGGCAACTAGGAAGGATGGCTCAGGAAGATGGTTCCATCCAGATCGCTTTCATCTCTTCTTGCCTTGCCGGCGCTTGCCTTCCTCTCGCTGTCAGCGAGCGCGTTGCCTCATGCTCGGACGGCGTCAAGCACAGCTGCTCTCAAGCTCGCCGTTAGAATAAACTCGTATGGGATGAAGAGCATCGTGGCTGCAGATCGAGCCCGAATCGAAACTTTGCAAGCTCGCGGCAGCTCTTCTGTCGATATAACCAATACTAGTGTGGCATACACCGCTGACATTGGCGTGGGGAGTCCAGCAACGTCCTGTAAGTCGCTCGTGCTCCTGCGATTCCTTTTTCTGACGCATTGTCAATTACATACAGACACATTCCTGGTAGACACCGGAAGCTCAAATACCTGGATCGGGACCACCAAGGCTTACCAGAAGACTTCCACGAGCCATGACACAGGCGGCACATTCGTGAGTATTTGTTTCTACGTGGCACATACATGTTGTCAAACCGTTTCCAGAAAGTTGCATACGGCAATATGAAAAAACCTAGTTCCGCTTCTGGGGAGCAATACTTGGACACCGTAACGGTCAATTCTAATCTGGTCATCTACAACCAGTCTATTGGCGTCGCATCTAGCGACGCAGGGCTGGGTGATTTGGATGGAGTCCTTGGCCTTGGCCCAGTTGATTTAACTGAGGGCACCGTCAGTAATGCAGATGAAGTTCCAACTGTGATGGACAACCTCTATAAGCAGAAAAAAATTAGTTCGGAAGTACTCGGAGTGTTCTTCGCACCTGCTTCCTCTGACGATGCCAGCGGCGAGCTCACATTCGGCGGTTACGATGATTCCAAATTTACTGGAGACATCAGCTATGCGCCGATCACATCGTCATCTCCAGCGAATACATATTGGGGTTTTAATCAATCCATCACCTATGGGTCAACGGTCATTATGAATAAGACAGCTGGTATCGTCGATACCTAGCACTACCCTCATTCTCATTCCCTCTGGTAGGTGTCCTGTACGACATCGAAACCCTTCTAATCCACTGTTCAGATGCCTTGAGCCTATATCAGTCTGCTACGGGAGCAACCCTCGACTTGAGCATTGACATGTTCAAGATTACATCTGACCAGTACGACCTGCTCAAGTCCTTGTATTTCACCATTGGTGGGGTTACTTTTGAGCTTACCCCAAACGCACAAATCTGGCCTCGATCACTGAACTCCGTCATTGGCGGTACCAGCGACAGTATATACCTGGTCATCGGTGATACTGGGAAGTCCTCTGGTTCTGGCTTGGATTTTGTGAGCGGCTACTGTTTCCTGTACGCTGAGCTGTATTTTTTTTGCCGGAAAAATAAATTGCTGAATTGTTCTTTCACAGCGAGCGGTTTTACTCGGTGTACGACACTACGAACTCCCGAATCGGGTTCGCCACCACTGAGTACACCTATGCTACGACAAATTAAGTACAGTCCTTGGAGAAGATCGCATACCCTGGGCCATACCAACATACCCCCCCAAGAACATTCGTTACTTACTTGACAATTCGTTACGTACATATTTCATCACATTCATTTAACACTGTTGATATCACGTACGAGTCGTACCTATAGTGAACAATACATTGTTTGGCTATGACTTAACGCACCTTGAACTTGAAGCTTGAAGCTTGACACGTAAGAATTGAGCACGCTAGGTCTAGTACTTACGAGTTTTCAAAAGTTGGCCTCGCTTCCTTTACCGGCGCATTTACATCCTAATTAGGTCAAGTGATATGACCAGCGTCTGCTTGAGTGACTCACGATGCTTTGACCGCTATCAGAGTCGACCAGCGGTCCAACACATTACATCAGGCTGTCAGTGCTCCATCCAGCAACGGAGAGATGAAAGCATGGTGCGCATCCTCCATTTTCGCTCCAATATCTATCTCACATTCCTATCTTAACCGTCAGAATCTTCCGCACGCGTCGTGAACACGCTACTAACAGAGCTAGACGGACTTGGCTCCCGCAAAGCTGTCTACGACATCGCCGCAACGAATTGTCCCGATATGATCGACCCAGCTATGGTTCGCCCTGGCCGTCTCGACAAGCTCCTCTACGTTGACCTACCAAGCGCCGACGAACGCGTCGAGATCTTACGGACGCTAGTGCGCAAAGTCCCATTCGCGCCTACGGAATCAGGTGCCGAGACGATCCTGCAGGGCGCGGAGTCCATCGTGCGGGAGAAATGTGATGACTACAGTGGTGCGAGCCTGGCAGCTGTCGTTCGAGGCAGGCGTTGTGGCACTGAGACGTGTCCTCGGTGCGCTTGACTAGATGGATGACAGCGGCGGAGTCTTAGTAGAGAATCAGCCACGAGTAGTTCTTGTGTTGGAGGATTTCGTCCAGGCCCAGGATAAGGTTGGTCCCAGTGTGTCTGCTGTGCAACGGGGGAAGTATGAAGCGCTGCGAGCCAAATTTACTGGCCTTCCTGTGTGAACGGGGAAGGATGTCGATTGGAAGTGAGCTATTGATGGTATCGTCATGATAATGAGACGCTGACATTTGCTTCTGTGACACATGCGTGATTCGCTTGACCGAGTAGGTGCTGACATGAATTTCGAGGCTATTCTTGATCCGCTTCACAACAGATAGACACGGTCTGAACCTGCAGTACAGTGAGGTATCGTCACAGTCCTCGTCTGGCTTTAACCCCTCTCCCCTAGTCCTTGATTCCCCTCATGGTACAGTCTATGTGCAGACAGACTATGACATGACTGGCATATATGACCTATAACAAGGATTGAAGTCTAGTCCGAATTGTACTCACTAGCACCCTATTATGACTCCGAGCTACCCCGGTTCCCTCAACTACGTCGGAAAAAGGTCCGAACACCCTCACGGCATCCATTGGGTTCAAGACCCCCAGGACATCCCCGACACGTTCGCTTCAAGGTATCCTTGACGACATCACATATACCCCTAAGTAGTACCCTCTGTCAGAGGCAATCAGGGGAACCGAGCTAGCCCGGAGTCATAACTGGGTTCTTGACACTCGTCGCTTCGAAGTCTTACCATTGTTCGCCCCCGATGGTGCTGCCGGAATAATGTTCTGATGTTTTCAATACTAACCATATAAAACGGCCCAGCTAGGAAGGATGGCTTAGGAACTTGAAGATGGTTCCCTCCAGATCGCTTTCATCTCTTCTTGCCCTGCCGGCGCTTGCCTTCCTTTCGCTGTCAGCGAGCGCTTTGCCTCATGCTCGGACGGCGTCAAGCACAGCTGTTCTCGAGCTCGCCGTTAGAATGAACTCGTATGGGATGAAGAGCATCGTGGCTGCAGATCGAGCCCGAATCGAAACTTTACAAGCTCGCGGCAGCCCTTCCGTCGATACAACCAATACTGGGGTGGCATATACCGCTAACATTAGCGTTGGGTATCCAGAAACGTACTGTAAGCTGCTCATGCTCCTGCAATTTGTTTATCTGACGGATTGTCTATTATATGCAGACACATTCCTGCTAGACACCGGAAGCTCAAATACCTGGATCGGGACTAACAAGGCTTACCAGAAGACTTCCTCAAGCTACGACACAGGCGGTACATTCGTGAGTATTCGTTTCTACGGGCACATACATTTTGTCAAACCGTTTCCAGAAAGTTGGATACGGCGATGAGAAAAATCCGAAATACGCTTCTGGGAAGGAATACCTAGACTACGTAACGCTCAACTCTGATCTGATCATCTACAACCAGTCTATTGGCGTCGCATCTAGTGACCCAGGCCTAGGTGATGTGGATGGACTCCTTGGCCTTGGACCAGTTGATTTAACACAGGGCACCGTCAGTAATGCAAATAAAGTTCCAACTGTGATGGACAACCTCTATGCGCAGGGGTACATTGATTCGGAAGTACTCGGAGTGTTCTTTGCACCTGCTTCCTCTGACGATAGCACCGGCGAGCTCACATTCGGCGGTTATGACGCCTCCAAAATTACTGGAGACATCAATTATGTGTCGATCACATCAACATCTCCAGCGAATACATATTGGGGCATTGATCAATCCATCAGTTATGGGTCTACGTCCATTTTGAACCAGACAGCTGGTATCGTCGATACCGGGTCCACCCTCATTCTCATTGCCTCTGGTAGGTGTCCTGTACGACATCAAAACCCTTCTAATCTACTGTTCAGATGCCTTTAGCACATATCAGTCTGCTACGGGGGGAACCCCTGATGAGAGCACTGGCTTGTTAAAGATCTCATCTGATCAGTACGACAAGCTCTCATCCCTGTATTTCACTACTGGTGGGGTTACTTATGAGCTTACTCCAAACGCACAAATCTGGCCTCGATCGCTGAACACTGCCATTAACGGTACCACCGACGGCATATACCTGATCGTTGCTGACAACGGGAGTCCCTCTGGTTCTGGCTTGGATTTTATAAATGGCTACTGTTTCCTGTACGCTGAGCTAGATTTTTTGCCGGGAAAATAAATTGCTGAATTATTTTTTCACAGCGAGCGGTTTTACTCAGTGTATGACACGACGAACTCCCGAGTTGGGCTCGCCACCACTGATTACACTTTTGCCACGACAAATTAACTACAGTCCTTTTAGAAGATCACATGCCCGCGGCCACATCAACATACCCCCCAGAACATTCGTTACTTGACAATTCGTTACGTATATATTTCATCACATTCATTTAACCCTGTTGATATCACGTACGAGTCGTACTCGCCAACAATAGACGACTTATTCTCAATTTAAATGTTGCTGCTCTGTTTCCGCTCAATACGCCTGTGGAGACCCCTCCAGAAGATGCAAACCAACTACTCGTAGAAAACCCAGTTAAACCAGGGACCCCGATTCTTCTACCAATGAAGTGGTCAGTCCTTCCTCGTTTGACGCTCGTCTCTCGATTGTCCGATCTAGGTGGTGTAGAAGCATGTGTAGAAAGATGCTGGAGCTTGTCGCCATGCCTCTCTATCATCTGTAATGATGTGCAACCTCCACGTGGTAATTTGCTGCATGGCCCTCCGGAGCGCACACTGCGGTAAGACCTTTCTAGAGAATGCAGTAGCTGGAGTGAGTGCGCCCACTGGTTCGTTTGGAAGTTGACTGATTGTGTGCAGGAGCTTGGTGTTCCCTTTATCAGCGTATCTACTTCGTCTATAGTTGGCATGTCCAGAGAGTCCGAAAAAACACCATGGGATGCATTTGACGAGGCTGAGGCATATCTAATATTCCGCATGATTTTTTGAATTCGAATCGTCACCCCCAGCGTATTGCTCCACGTCTACTGTTCGTCGAAAAGATCGATGCTGTCACTCCAAAACAAGAGAGTGCCTAGAGGAAGATGGGACGAAACATAGTCGCACAGTTCCTGACGTGCATGGATGGTATGTTCACATCATTTTTCTCTGACACATGTTCCAACCTGACCCGTACTTGGGAGAAGACTGAAGATAAGCCGGTGATCATCATTGGGGCCACAAACCGACCAGACTCGTTAGATGCTGCTCTCCATCGCGCAGGCCGATTCCACCATACCTATCAGCGTTGACAGGCGCAGCGGGCGTTATCGCCGTCAAACGCATCTTCAAACAACTCACAGACGGCACGCTCGTCCTTCCGGAGGCACCAAAAATATCGGCCGAGATACCCGCAATTCAGTGGATCCGCCACCAACGCTCCCAGCCGATACTACACCAAGTATGATTCCTTTTTTCTCTCCTATCCCAACTATCTACTTCTTCCATTGCATATCATATGGTTGGATGTGAATACAACGATGTTGTTAACAGGAGCATTGACTGCAATTGAGTCTTGAGTGCTTGTCCGGTTCACAAGTACCACCCGAACGACACACGCATTCTTCACGAAGGAATAGGCGCAAATTTGGATTTAAGCGGATACATACATTGTGTATAGCAATTTACAAAAGCAATAGATGATACGAAAGAAGCATATGAAAAAGGGACGATACACGGTGGGAGGAAATATTGAGAGGGGTGACGCATGCCCTCTCTCGCTTGGATGAAGGCTGAACTTCACGTGGCGTGGCATAAGAATCATCCGAGGTAATGCAGAAAGGGGCAACCTGAGCGGGTGTAAGGGGAGAGGGATGTGCACTGAGGAAATGCACAATATGAAATAAAATAGATCAAATGCATATGGGTATGGGCAGTGTGAGATGAAGAGCGTAGAATCAGGATGCCAAATGAGGAAAGAACGACGGCTACGTGAGGCGCCGAGAATGACAAAACTTAGGTCGAAGTGAGCAGCGGAAGACTGCGGTAGGTCACGGCGGCAGCGCCCGGTTAGCGGTAACACGAGAAAGATCGTGGTCGGGTGTGTAATACCAGGTTCATGGAAAGGCGAGGAAGTGTCTGTGTTGGCGTGCCAGGGTTGCAGGATGTTGCCCTTGGAGCGTGGGGTTATGGAGGTGTAGGAGGTTGAAGGAGCAGGTGACCACGCAAGGGCGACAAGGTGCAGGAGGTCGAAGTGGGAAACGGGAGACTGAGTCAGACTGTGGTAAGTCGTGGCAGCAGCGCGGGGTCAGCACGAGCACGAGGAAGGTCCTGGTTAGATGTGTGGGGCAACGGATAGCAACGGCAGGATAATGGAAGGTGGGGAAAGGTCTTAGTTAAGTGTGTAGCGAAAGGTGGTAGGTTGCCCGCGCTGTCCCAATTATGTGACTGCCTTATTTGGAGCATGTCACACCAAGTAACAGAGCACGGACGTTAGGTTTTCCGTACAAAGAAGCTAAACATTAATCATGATGCCTTGATGTTCCATCAAATTTGTCTGAAACTGCCTGAAATATCACGTGCTTCCAATTTCTCAGTGGGAGTCCACTACTGACGGTTTTTGCTAAACAGGCTCTGTAATAAAATCCTGCAGGCCATTTAAAGGTCATTACCAGACTTTTGCTGAAACTACTTACTAACCGACATTCATTTCCTGCATAGATGAATTTCATGGGACTCGAATGTATCCTCACGCGATGAGCCCCACATTTCAAACTAACGTAGTCACTTCGAAGCCTTGCTATGCCGTCATTGTTCGCCGTTCGCTGTCAGTGGTGTTGCTAAAGTAACGTTCCGATGTTTTAATACCGACCACCATATAAAAAGGCCCAGCTAAGAAGGATAGCTCAAGATGATGGTTCCCCCCAGATCGCTTCCATCTCTTCTTGCCCTGCCAGCGCTTGCCTTCCTCTCGCTGTCAGCGAGCGCTTTGCCTCATGCTCGAGCAGCGTCAAGCACGGCTCCTCTCAAGCTTGCCGTCAGAATAAATTCGTACGGGATCAAGAGCATCGTGGCTGCAGATCGAGCTCGAATTCAAGCCCTACAAGCTGGCGGCAGCTCTTCTGTCGATGCAACCAATGCTGTGACGGGATACACCGCTGACATTGGCGTGGGGAGTCCGGCAACAAACTGTAAGTTGTTCGTGCTCCTGCGATTTATCTATCTGACGGATTGTCAATTTCATACAGACACACTCCTGGTAGACACCGGAAGCTCAAATACCTGGATCGGGGCCAACAAACCTTACCAGAAGACTACAACGAGCCACGACACAGGGAATCAATTCGTGAGCATTTGTTTCTACGTGGCAGATACATTTTCTCAAACCGTTTCCAGTATGTTCCATACGGGTCCGACGGTCAGGATTACGTTTCTGGAGAAGAATACACAGACACGGTAACGCTTAACTCTGATCTGGTCATCAGCAACCAATCTATTGGCGTCGGATCTGCATCTTCATCTGTAACCTCAGGGCTAGATGGTCTGGACGGGATTCTTGGCGTCGGACCAGTTGATTTAACGCAGGACACCGTCAATAATACATATGAAGTTGCAACTGTGACGGACAACCTCTATACGCAGAAAACAATTAGTTCGGAAGTACTCGGCGTGTTCTTCGCACCTGCTTCTTCTGACGATAGCGGCGGCGAGCTCACATTCGGTGGCTATGATGCCTCCAAAATTACTGGAGACATCAATTATGTATCGATCACGTCAACATCTCCAGCGAATACGTATTGGGGCATTGATCAATCCATCAGCTATGGGGACACAGTGATTTTGGCTGAGACAGCCGGTATCGTCGATACTGGAACCACCTTCATTCTCATTGCCTCTGGTAGGTGTCCTGTGCGACATTGAAACCCTTCTAATCCAAGTGTTCAGATGCCTTCGACAAATATCAGTCTGCTACAGGGGCAACCTTCGATGAGAGCACTGAAATGCTAAAGATCTCATCTGACCAGTACGACCAGCTCTCATCCTTGTATTTCACTACTGGTGGGGTTACTTATGAGCTTACCCCAAACGCACAAATCTGGCCCCGATCGCTGAATACCGACATTCGCGGTACCACCGACAGCATATACCTGATCATCGGTTCCACTGGGAGTTCCTCTGGTTCTGGCTTGGATTTTGTGAACGGCTACTGTTTCCTGTACGCTGAGCTATATTTTTGTCCGGGAAAATAAATGGCTGAATGGTTCTTCCACAGCGAGCGGTTTTACTCGGTGTTCGATACGACGAACTCCCGAGTTGGGTTCGCCACCACTGCGTACACCGATGCCACGACAAACTAACTACAGTCCTTCAAGAAGATCAAATACCCTGGGCCATCAACATACCCACAAGAACATTCGGGCCTTACTTGAGAATTCGTTACGTACATATTTCATCAGATTCTGTTGATATCACGTACAAGTCGTACTTGTGAACAATATGTACAATTTCAATTTAAATGCTCCTGCTCTGCTTCCGCTAAACACGCTTGTCGAGACCCCTCTTCCAGAACATGCAAACCAACTATCCGTGTTGCAACCAGACTTGTTAGATTCTGCTCTCCGTCGCGCAGGCCGATTCGACCACGAGATAAGCATGGGCGTGCCAGATGAGGAGGCCCGAAGCAAGTAAGCCCGTCCATCGATATCCATCCTTTATCCACTTCAAGTTTTGGCAGAATTCTGCGAGTACTATGCGCAAAAATCCATGCTAGACGGCGACTTCAACTTTGCTGCCTTTGCCAAAGTCACGCCTGGCTACGTAGGCGCAGACCTATCAGCATTAAGAGTCAACAGGCGCAGCGGGCGTCGTCGCCTTCAAACGCATCTTCAAAAAACTCACAGACGGTACGCTCGTCCTTCCGGAAGCACCAGAAAACATCTGCCAAGATTCCCCAAAGGTAGTGGATCCCCTACCAATGCCCCCAGCCGATACCATGCCAAATATACTAGTAAGCCCCTTTTTCTCCCCAGCACCCCAACTCACTACTTCTTCCACTGCGCATTTCCTCAGTGCACATGCCTCTCTCCTCACACGCGCTCAGCTCTTCCCTCTCTGCATTTCTTCGGACGATTCTTATGCCGCACTACGTGAAGTTAAGCCTTCCTCCAAGCGAGAGGACATGTGTTGCCACCCAAAATATTTCCTCCCGCCGTGCACCATCCTTCTTCCACATGCATTTTTCATGTCATCTATTGCTTTTGTAAATTGCTATACACAAAATACATGAGCGTCGTTTGGGTGGTACTTGCGAAGAGCAAGCACTCAACACTCAATTCCAGTCAATGCTCGAGTTAATAACATCATTATAATTACATCTAACCATATGATATGCAACAAAATCGATCAAATGTATATAGGTATGGTACGGTAGTGTGAAGGGAACATGATGAAGAGAGCAGAATCAGGATGCCAAATGAGGAAAGAACGACGGCTGCGCGAGGCGCCGAGAATGACAAGAACTTAGGAGTGAGAGGACTGTGAGAAGTCGAAGTGAGCAGCGGGAAACTGCGGTGGTATGTCATGACGGCAGCGCCAGGTTAGCAGTAATGGCACGAGAAAGATCGTGGTCGGGTGTGTAACACCAGGTTCATGTAAGGGCGAGGAAGGGCCAGTGTTGGCGTGCCAGGGTTGCAGGACGTTGCCCTCGGAGCTTGGGGTTGTGGAAGTGCAGAAGATTGAAGGAGTAGGCGACTGTGCAAGGGCGACAGGATGGTGCAGGAGGTCGAAGTGGGAACGGGAGACTGACTCAGACTGTAGTAAGTCGTAGGGGCAGCAACAGGTCAGCATGAGCACAAGGAACGTCCGGGGTTGGATGTATGGGACAATGGAGGGCAACAGGTTACAGCAGGATCATGGGAGGGTGGGGAAGGGTCTTGGTTGGGTATGTTGGTGTGTAACGGAATGTGGCAGGAGGTTGCCCTAGGGCGCAGGTAGTTGCTGGGGGTAGCACTTTGATGTGAGCCATGGTGCACGAGCGATGGAAGTTGATAGCGACAGGGATATGGATTAAGTGTACGACACGTTTACACACGCGGTTGTCATCGTACGTGGTTGATGACGAACATAGAGTATTCCACTTATGTAGCCGCCAATGTCGTGTAGGGTGCTCCAAGGTATATTCCGCTATCAATGCAGTGTGCACAATTGTTTTATGGCTACCACTAGCGGAGTCTTTAATCGAACGCATCATTTCTTCTGAACTTAAACTTCAAATCAAGTAAGTGTAAACAATGTGTTCAAATGAGTGAAATTGCAGAATCGCCCGCTTCTTAGCTAGTGGCGATGGCACTACTGAACAGGCTCTGTGACATGTAGTAAAATCCTGCAGGTCATTCAAAGGTCTTTGCCAGACTTTCGCTGCAGCAGCTACTTACTAACCGACACGCGTTTCCTGCATAGATGGTTTTCATAGGACTTGAATGTATGTATCTCCACTCGATGAGCCCCGGGCCCAGTCACATTCTTGGCAAGCTAACGGCTAAGTTCGAAGCCTTGTTATTGTTCGCCTCCGATAGGGTTCTGATGTTTCAATACATACCGACCACCTTACAAAAGGGCCCAGCGATGAAGGATAGCTCAGGAAGATGGTTCCCTCCACATCATTTTCATCTCTTCTTGCCCTGCCAGCGCTTGCCTTCCTCTCGCTGTCAGTGAGCGCTTTGCCTCATGCTCAGACGGCGTCAAGCACAGCTGCTCTCAAGCTTGCCAGTTAGAATAAATTCGTACGGGATCAAGAACATCGCAGCTGCAGATCGAGCTCGAATCCAAGCCTTACAAGCTGGTGGTAGCTCTTCCATCAATGCAAACAATACTGGGACGACATACACCGCTAACATTGGTGTGGGGAGTCCAGCAACGTCCTGTAAGCTGCTCGTGCTCCTGCAAATTCTTTATCTGACGCATTGTCAATTTCATACAGACACACTCCTGGTAGACACCGGAAGTTCAAACACCTGGATCGGGGCCAACAAGGCTTACGATAAGACTTCCACGAGCCAAGATACAGGCAATGCATTCGTGAGTATTTGTTTCTACGTGGCACATACATTTTGTCAAACCGTTTCCAGTATGTTACATACGGCGATAACAGTTACGTTTCTGGAGAGGAATACACAGACACGGTAACGCTCAACTCTGATCTGGTCATCGACCACCAATCTATTGGCGTCGCATCTGAAACTTCAGGGATGGGTGATCTGGATGGAATTCTTGGCCTTGGACCGGTTGATTTAACTGAGGGCACCGTCAGCAATACAAATGAAGTTCCAACTGTGATGGACAACCTCTATGAGCAGCAAACAATCAGTTCGGAAGTACTCGGAGTGTTCTTCGCACCTGCTTCTTCTGACGATAGCGGTGGCGAGCTCACATTCGGTGGTTATGACGCCTCCAAAATTACTGGAGACATCAATTATGTATCGATCACATCAACATCTCCAGCGAGTACATATTGGGGCATTGATCAATCCATCAACTATGGGTCTACGACCATTTTGAGTGAGACGGCTGGTATCGTTGATACTGGGACCACCCTCATTCTCATTGCCTCTGGTAGGTGTCCTGTACGATATCAATACCTTTCTAATCCACTGTTCAGACGCCTTCGACAAATATCAGTCCGCTACGGGTGGAACCCTCGACGAGAGCACTGGTTTATTAAAGATCTCATCCGACCAGTACGACCAGCTCTCATCCTTGTATTTCACTATTGGTGGGGTTACTTATGAGCTCATCCCGAATGGGCAAATTTGGCCTCGATCATTGAACACTGCCATTGGCGGTACCACCGACAGCATATACTTGGTCATCAGTTCCACTGGGAGCTCCTCTGGTTCTGGCTTAGATTTTACGAACGGCTATTGTTTCCTGTACGCTGAGCTGCATTTTTTGCCAGGAAAATAAATTGCTGAATTGTTCTTCCACAGCGAGCGTTTTTACTCAGTGTACGACACGACGAACTCCCGAGTCGGGTTCGCCACCACTGAGTACACCAGTGCCACGACAAACTAACAGTCCTTCGAGAAGGTCACTTACCTGTGGGCGACATCAACATGCCCACTTGGGAATCCGTTACGTACATATTTCATCACATTCATTCAACCCTCTTGATATCACATAAGAGTCGTACTTGTGAACAATACAATGTACTATGTATTTCAATTTGAATGCTCCTGCTCCGCTTTCGCTAAACACGCTTGTCGAGACCCCTCTTCCAGAAGATGCAAACCAACTATCCGTGTCAGAAAACCCAGTTGAACCAGGGACCTCGATTCTTCCTCCATCTTCTACAGCACTCACTACGAATGAAGTAACTTTGTCCGACATTCGTCCCCCTTCCTCGAAGCCATCAGTGAACTGAGGAAATTCTGAGAAAGATATATATTACATTGTTAAGTGGATAATCACCAGCATCAGTATAAGTACTGTAGAGATACGCACTTAGGTTCATCACACTGTCACATGTCAACCTATTTCGTGTGACAGTCACACCAAGGTTGCAACCTTCCCAGTAAGCCTGACCTGCTTATGAAAATCGTATATAAATAAACACGTGTATGTAGGCCGTACCATCCTCCACGAGAATGCTGCCTAGACACGGCGTGAGTCTACAGGCGTCCGTCAGTATCTAGGTGCGGTCCGAATAAACAAAAGAGCTCACCCTCAGTTGTGATGGAACAAACTGAGGGGAGAAGAGAATACGAGGCGATACATATATACAGCGATGGTTCGTATTCCAATGGTTCGACTCCGCTTGTCGTGTCGGCGTGCATAGCACTAACAATATATTTGAGCTTCAACACTACAGGTACAGGTGATCGAAGACCTTGGCAACAGGCTGCATGTAACTACGGCTGGAGGCTACATGCGAAATCATCAGATTGACGCGTTAATCAACAAGCTGAAGGTATGCACTAAATTGATCATATGCCAATATGGATGAACACTATGCGTTGGTCCAAGGGCATGTCCTTGTCGTGAGCCAACGAGTGAATTGCTTGGTGCAGGGCCAGGGCAGCTCGTTTGGGATTCATTTTGCTATTCCCGCACAAGTTTTTGTAGAATGCCTTGACTAAGCGTTGCACAGTACTATCGTTGACCTTCCATAATGTCCCAACGACGCTCTTAACTCCAGCGAATTGCAGGCCAGCAGCTAGGTGTATCACTTCGTCGGGCGTACTGAAGGCGCCACGTGCGGTTTCACAGGCAGCAAGAAATGCAAATTGATGCTGAGAGAGATCCATTTGGATGATATCGAGGAGTGAAAGCGGGTGGTCGCGCATAAGAAAGGCGGACTTAACGGGTTCGTCAAATTTCTGTGTCCCGTGGCACGCGAAATGGAGCCACGTGTTATCTCGCAGTGCACATAGCGCTCGCGATTTCGTGGCATCAATACTCATTATCTTGGTAGAGGAAACAGTTGGGGGAGGGGGCAAAAGACTCAGCACCAAATCCAGCTCAGGCTCCACACTATCCAAAGTGAATAAAGCACCGGCTGGGTGATTCTGGCCAATGGCAGCGAAGGACACCGACAGCGACTTGTCATGGCTTCTGCTGAGCCTTCATCAGCGCGGTAAGCGATGGGGTGTATGAAGAGATGTATTGCTGTGAAAAGGGACTCTCCATTTGCCCTGTATTCGCCAGCAGCGTGCAATGGCAAGAGATTGAACAGAGACGTTGGGCACCACCATATTCGGGAACCTCGTGGTGCAAATCCTGGCCAGAATCTCAACTACTGGATGGACAACGTCATCCCACAACTCCCTCAAAGCTTTTGTCAGCGCTGGTTGGTTCTTTTTAGGACTGGCCTCTTTAGTAATTGCCACCTGGAGTGCGAACACCAATCTGGCGGGTTTCCCAGGATTGGTAGGGAGTTGAATGCTAGTCGGGGGTTGCTGATGCGGGATAATAATAGCATCACAGGACGACTTGCTTGCGATGAGCATAATGATAGGCCCATCACGAGCTGCATCTCGAAGATCGGAGAATAAGGGGGGAAGGAGGAAGCGAGAGTAGCCCTCGATCTTCCGGATCTCTTCTACAGCTTCGTTCCACTCCTTCACCAAACGTCTGTACCGGGTTTCTTCTGCTTCTACATCGGTTTTTGGGGTTGCTTCTCAATCGTTCGCAAGAGGTTTATCGAGGAGGGAACTGAGGTCTCTAAATTTCTTCACAAGGGCCACTGCGTGATCGCCGCATGTCTGGAGGTTGTCAAGAGGTGTGTGTAGTCAGTGTCATCTGGGTCCCAGATGATAGTCCTGCCTTGTTCCAACAACTCAACAGCGTGACACACGTCACCGCTACGAAGAGCACACGATGCAGCATCCACGGCAAGCGTTCCTGGGAAGTCCTTCATGATATTGTGACGAGACGATACTGAAGCTGTCGTGGACATGTAAGCGTCCAGAAGTTGCATGGAAAGTTGTACAGGCCTCCAGCTCAGTGGCATGTGAATGTTGACTAGCATGGTGAACCCAGCGTAGACTTGCTCGCAGGCGAGATAGTGAGCCTCCAGAGACAACATTTGCTGTTGCCTTGAGATGATGCATTGCAGAATTCAGACTGTCAGTATCTTTGCCTGCTCCGGTGCCGTCAAGCCCCGAACGATGGAATAATAAATAGACACTAGCTAGTGAGTGATGGACTACTGATTGACGAGGATCATGTTGTGTCAACAGAGTCAATGCACAGCGTAGGTTCTCTCGTGACTCGTTGAGGTCTTCTCTATTGCCTCGGTGCTCAAAGCGGGTGGCGAGTCGACCCGCAAGGTTATTTAATGACAAGGACCGATCTGTGTGACCGACCGGGCACAAAGCCAGCGCTTCCCTGTAAAGTGCAATAGCCTGATCCAAGTCTTTGTCATTGCCTCGGTGCTCAAAGCGGGAGGAGAGTTGATTCGCAAGGCCATTTAATGACTTGGGCCGATATACGTGCCTGACCGGGTGCAAAGCCAGCGCTTCCCTGTGAAGTGCGATAGCCTGATCCAAGTCTTCGTCATTGCCTCGGTGCTCAAAGCGGGAGGCGAGTTGACCCGCAAGGTTATTTAATGACTTGGACCGATATGTGTGACCGACCGGGTGCAAAGCCAGCGCTTCCCTGTAAAGTGCAATAGCCTGATCCAAGTCTTTGTCATTGCCTCGGTGCTCAAAGCGGGAGGAGAGTTGATTCGCAAGATTGTTTAATGACTCGGACCAATCTGTGTGACCGACCGGGTGCAAAGCCAGCGCTTCCCTGTGAAGTGCGATAGCCTGATCCAAGTCTCCGCCACTGCTTCGGTGCTCAAAGCGGAAGGAGAGTTGATTCACAAGGTTATCCAATGACAAGGACTGTCTTGTGTGACCGACCAGGCACAAAGCCAGTGCTTCCCTGTGAAGTGCGATAGCCTGATCCAAGTCTTTGCAATTGCCTCGGTGCTTAAAGCGGGAGGAGAGTCGATTCGCAAGGTTATTCAATGACATGGACCGACCTGTGTGACCGAACTGGGCACAAAGCCAGCGCTTCCCTGTGAAGTGCGATAGCCTGATCCAAGTCTTCGTCATTGCCTCGGTGCTCAAAGCGGGAGGAGAGTTGCATTGCAAGGTTATTTAATGACGAGGACCGATCTATGTGACTGACCGGGTGCAAAGCCAGTGCTTCCATCTGAAGTGCGATAGCCTGGTCCAAGTCTTCCTCATTGCCTCAACGATCGAAGCGGTAGGAGAGTTGAGTCGCAAGGCCATTTAATGAATTAGGCCAAAATGCATGACCGACCGGGTGCAAAGCCAGCGCTTCCCTGTAAAGTGCAATAGTCTGATCCAAGTCTTTGTCGTTGGCTCGGTGCTCAAAGCAGAAGGAGAGTTGATTCGCAAGGTTATGTAATGACAAGGACCGTTCTGTGTGACCAACCGGGCACAAAGCCAGCACTTCCCTCTGAAGTGCGATAGCCTGATCCAAGTCTTTGTCGTTGCCTCAGGTGCTCAAAGCGGGAGGAGAGTAGAAACGCAAGGTTATTTAATGACGAGGACCGATCTGTGTGACCGACCGGGTGCAAATCCAGCGCTTCCACCTGAAAGGCTATAGCCTGGTCCAAGTCTTCCTCATTGCCTCGACGATCGAAGCGAGTTCTCAGAATTACACTCAGATAATATAGCAATCGTCCTCGGAAAGCACGCCCAGTGTTGTAGTATCCCAGTAAATCATAATGAAGGGATATCACTTCATCTAAGGCATGGGGATCATCTTCCTGCAAACACTGCTCTACTCGATTAGGAAGTTGATCCCGTGATGGCGCAAGCATGAGTGCGGCGGGCCATTGCTGCCCAAGATCATTCACATCAATGCTTTCAGCAGGATACAGAGCGAATGTTTCGATTGCAATCAAAGCTGCTCTGTAAATGTGACTGTTGGCATGGCAGACATCGAGGACTTTACTCAGTAACTCTCTAGCTGCATCAGCATCCATTTGAAATCCCCGTTCGCGAAGTGAGATTGCAGAGCAATGGCAAGATGGAGCTGGGTGATGGTTCGGTCCGGGTGATCAGTGGAACGCAAATCAAGGGCATTTTGAAACAGATTGACAGGGATGTCAAGGTCAAGGTGTCTTCCGTCAGCTTGGCAACTGACAAACTTTGCGGCAGCTAGATTGAGCAGTGCTGCAGGGCGATGTCCTGCATGATTTGGGAATCATGCATGGACATGACTACTAGGTATCCCCCTAAAAGACAAAGTCTGTTAGCTTAGTCCTCAGACTAGTCAACCCATACCTTGGTATCAAACCTTGGTCCAATAGTTTCGGTTTTCCCTCAGTGATTCATGAATCCACCATGTTTGAAGAAAAGTCATATGTGAGATGGGAATCACATAATGACCTAGTTGATATGAGAAGCAAAATGAAGGTTAATGTATTGCCTTTCATTTGGCTTATTCACTTTGGCTAGAGAAACCCATAGAGAAAAGTTCAAAGCCTAACAAAAACCTATCTAAAAAGCCCGCGTATTGTGTACTATTATTTGTTCCATTATTTCTGAGTTGTTTTCTCTAGTGTTTCTTTACTTTACTTTTCTATTAGGATGCTCTGACTAATCAGATGCTTCATAAAATTGTACCTACAGGGTATGATGTCATAATGATGTCATAGGACTTCACCTACACTCCTGCAGGTATTTTGGTTGAAAGATATGATATCATAGTGATGTCATAATGATGTCATGTTCCATGGAATTTGCTAGAACATTCCAATGACTCATAATGACTCATAGTGACTCATAGTGACTCAGAATGATGTCATTATCCCACCATGAATATTCTGGAATGTTCTTTTGCACCTGCTAGAACATTCTGCTCCAGTTTTTGGAATATTCTTCTCACATTCTGAAGTCATTACATCACCTTTTTACTTACATAATATTCCCACACAAAATGTATATAAGGAGAGCCCATTCTCCCCCAAAAAAATAGATCTCCCACTTGTTGCATTCAAGAACCCCCACTTGAGCAAATTGAACTCTCACCTAAGAAGCTTCAGTCTGAACAAATTGCTGCTTACAAAGCCCATTTCCTTTGTAAGAACTGTCCAGGCAAGTGCAGGGAAAGTGTTTCCCTTGAGATTACGTAAGTTTCTCGCGATAGAAACCCAGTTTTGTGAGACCAGTGTTCTCACCACGTAGTGTTTACTGACCAACACGAGCTTTGGTCAACATTGTTATTTGTGAGACCAGCGTTCTCACCAGGTATTTGTATACTGACCAACACGAGCTTTGGTCATTGTTGTTATTTGTGAGACCAGCGTTCTCACCAGGTATTTGTATATTGACCAACACAAGCTTTGGTCCACGTAGTCACATTTGAGATCAGCTTCTCAACAGTTAACCGTATATTCAGGAAACCAGTTCAAGTGTCTAGACAGTATATCCTAGACAATCCCATAGTTTCAATCAGAAATAATAAAGCTCCGGCTAAGTTAATCTGACTGATTGGTTTAGCGAGCCTCCCAAGAACTCACACGTTATCTACCACGAAAGAAGAAAAGTCGTAGACCGTGTTAATCGAGGACTGGCAAGAAGTCTTATCCAGTGTAATTGTGGTGTCATTACATTCTTACATGTTTTCATATAAGACCCTCGGTTATTAAGACAGCGGTAGGGATGGTCCATGGGGCAGAGATCCGAGGCGTGTTCAAAGTGGTTTATGGATTGGTCGATATCCCTACTGTTCTGCGTCCTGCGGTATCGCACGAGAAGATGATGTCCGGCATCCGTCTTTAGTACTAACGCATCCATATCGCGGGATGTAAGCTACACATTACAAGCTCTCAGGATCAGAATACTAGACTGCATTGATCACGCACAGTAGTCATGGGGCAAAGAACTGCGGCATCGTTTTCATCAGAAAGTCGCTGCTCCAGTGTCATGAACAGTGAAGTACATGGGGATATGACTTCCCCCCGCTTGGGCTGAAAGAGTATGGCTATGATACTCGTTGACATCTGTCAGATGTTATTTACAAAAGGTGTTACTAACGATGTGACTTTCACTGCGATCCAGCAATTCTCGGATGGAGATCTCGAATGTGCAGAGGACTTCTCCGTGACTGAGCATCAGACCCAATTCAAATGAGGCATACACACTGACCCGGACTTTAGAAGATGGATCGCACGGCCTAGAGTCCTTCTCAATACGCAAAGATGAGATTGAGATTAGGGACAACATACAGAAGTATGGGCTCGGTCCATTCGACGACAGCCTGATCTACATGTACAGGTACAGTGGCTCAAAAAACTGTCCGCATGTTTTGACATTTTTTACTATCTATGATATTGTGTGAGAATGAACAAATTCCTCAAGGACATACTTATACCACATTGTAGTATGGCTTCAGGGCTTTTATTTGAGCCCTACACCGTGGGAATCGGCGGAGATATGGTGGAGATATAAGGCTTATAAAATGATGACTCATGTGGACAGTTTTTTGAGTGTATATTAAAACTATATAAATCATTATTTATGACACCATAAAAATCATGCCACTATTATATAAATTATAAAGTGGTGTCATTATGTTATTTGATGACTATATCTAACTATATAAACCAGAATATCTCATGTATCATAGTCATAATCACCATGAAAGCCATCTCCTCTGCTCAAAGAGATAATATCCTCTCTCTGTCTTATGCTGGCCTCTCTGCTCGCCAAATTTCCTCTAGAACTGGAATATGCAAGTCCACTGTGGCCAAGTTCATCAAAGAAAGCCACCCAGACAAGGAAAACTCTTGTGGAGGACGTCCATCCAAGCTTACCTCTACTGACAAAAGGGCTATTATCCAACATATCACTACAGGAAAGGCTGATAATGCTGTCCAAGCCACCCATTATATCAATTCCACCATCACTACCCCTGTCTCTTCACAAACTGTGAGGAATGTTCTCAAGGCAGCTCATCTCAAGGCAGTAACAAAGAAGAAAAAGCCTCTTCTCTCCATCAAACATAGGCAGAGAAGACTAGCCTTTGCCTTAGCTCATCAACACTGGACTGTAGAGGACTGGAAGCATGTTATATGGTCAGATGAGACCAAAATCAATAGGATTGGGTCAGATGGGAAGGTGTATGTATGGAAAAAGAAGGGAGATGGCCTAACAGACAGAGAGGTTAATGGGACTGTCAAGTTTGGAGGAGGTTCTTTAATGGTATGGGGCTGTATGGGATGGAATGGTGTGGGAATGCTTGCTGAGGTTGAGGGGAAGATGAATGCTGAGCAGTATGTGGACATTTTAAATGACCACTTGCTGCCTAGCTTGGCAGAATCAGGGATTGATGAAGAAGATATCATTTTCCAACAGGATAATGATCCCAAGCACACATCCAGAAGAGCTAGGGAATGGTTTGAAGAACATAACATCAATGTTCTTGACTGGCCAGCACAGTCTCCTGATGTCAATGTCATTGAACATCTCTGGGGAACACTCAAGAAAAAGCTTCAAGCCTATGAAAACCCCCCTAAAGGAGTATGGGAGCTTTGGGAGAGAGTAGCAGTGGAATGGGGGAAGATCACAGCTGAGGATTGCCAGAAATTAATTGAGAGTATGCCTAGAAGGATAGAGGCAGTAATTAAAGCCAAGGGAGGTCATACAAAATACTAGAATACCTGGTTATTACTGTAAAATACTTGAGTCAAAAAACTGTCCGCATGAGTCACCATTTTGTGAGCCTTGTATCTCCACCATATCTCCACCGATTCCCACGGTGTAGGGCTCAAATGAAAGCCCTGAATCCATACTACAATGTGGTATAAGCATGTTTTTGAGGCATTTGTTTGTTCTCACACAATATTATAGATAGTGAAAAATGCCAAAACATACGGACGGTTTTTTGAGCCACTGTATGTTGCTCGTCTGGCATTCAGCACTGTCGGTCTTTATCACCACATGGAAGCCAGCGGGGACACATCGGAGACCAAGAGTGAGATCAGTTGCATGAATGGCTTAAGGGATATCGTTAATACGAGCTAAGCAGAGATAAATATCACATACCGGTAATGACGACTTGTTGCACTGCATTGAGGTGTATCTCTTCCGGGTCTTGAGTGTGCTCTGGGTAACTTGGCTCCTCACTAAACAACACGCACATTGTCAGGCATTTAGATGATCAGTGCTTCATATACTTACTTGTCCTTTTTTTGCCTGAAAACGCAAGAAGATTAAGTCCATACATGTGCTATACAACACAACGACTTACGATCATAGACGTTTTGAACTCTTCGTCTTGTTGTCGTTATCGTTGCCTGATGACTCACGCTTACGTTTTCTGCATTTCAAGGGAGCAGATTTCTCTACTGGAGAAGTTTTACACGATGACGCTGAAGAAAAGTCTGAATCAGAGTCTGATTCTGATGAGCTTGAAGACTCAAAGGTGACACGTCGACACTGGGCCATAATGATGGCTGAGGGATGGATCGAAACTAATACTTGAGAGTAAGATGTGTACTGGAGGTCACGGAACACTGTAGTACCTGTAAAGTCCTGATGTATTATAAATGAGGGAATTACAGCATGCATGTGGTTATCCACACCGTACGGTACAGCGCTGAGCACTGATGAGTCAACAGGACAAAAGCGACTCGCAGGATATCGAGCCATCCATAGACTCCGAGTCATTTAGTAGCATCTGTACGGAAGGGGCACGTTGTGGGGTGATATTGGAGTCAAATTGCGAAGCACTGCCTGAATATCATAGTAGCTACTGTTGTCAAACAACAAGGACAATAATCTGTGAGCTTACTTTCGATAAGGTCAAAAATACCGAAGCGGCCAGATCAACTCGCTCTTTGTTGTTTTTTACGTCTCGATGCCTCATTGCCACAGCCACCAATCATTAATCAGAGCCCTGTCCAGTTGCTATAACGCCTTCAATTATCTCCCTATTGGTATTCTACCGCTGAAAGCTTCCGTCCTCCCTCCAACACGCAATTATCTTCCCGTCTAGTGAAAGTGCCAGTGCATAGACCCATCCCCCCTCACCTTTCCATGGTTCCCCAACAACAAGTCCCGTGTCGCAGTTCCACTTGCGCATAGTGCCATCCTCTGAACTACCCACGATGTGGACGTCGTCGTGCAAGAAAACAAAATCCTGAATCGCCCCCTCGCCGTGTCCTTCAAACTCGTGCTTCATAATTGGTTCTTCCCATTTTGCTGTGGTCGAAACTTCCTTGCGGGTCCACCTTGCAAAGAATCTAGCAGCCATGGCTTGTTACTACTAATCAAATTAAGGTGTTCCTCTGAGGAACATCTATGGGGACCATACACCAGACTTTGAGCTAAAATATTCCCCGGCGAGAATGAGTGAGAATTTGGAAATCCGACGTAATTCATGTTGGCGAAAATTTGTAGCGATATCGATCGATAATCCACTGTTGGTTACTCGTTTCGGACTTAACTGCGCAGCAATCAACGTTGTGAACGCATGTACATGTATAGCCGTCGTCGCCCACTGACTCAGCTTCCACATCCTCCTACCGGGTCTCCAGACTCATGCCCAAGTTGTCGTATAAGTGGTGCTCCTGTGAGAGCTACAGATGTAGGGATAATCCTGACGCAAGTGGTCAGAAACTACAGACCGTTCAGACAGCTGCAAGACACCATGCTGCTGATCAGCAGCTCCGCGATGCTCGTACCATTGAACCAGTCGCTTCTGGGCCTCACTCACCTGCACATGAGCCTTTTGGAGCCAACGAACCATTCGCGCATGGTGATGATGATGGGGAAGGGATCTTCGACCCTCCTGAGCCGCTAGACAACCTCTTCGAGATGTGGAATGAACCCCCAGATGTTCGAGGCCCAAATGACTTCAGCACTGACGAAGATGAAGAAATTTTTCAGCGACTTGGACGAGCCAACACACCAGAGGATGACACGGAAGATCCTGCAGTTCCCGATGATGATCCTGACATTGATGTCGAGGATGATGAGGCTGCTGCTGCTATTGATCTCTTTGTATCGCAGGGCACCCAGTTTGATTTCTCGGATGTCCTAGAAGGAGCGGATATTCACGCTGACCCTCCGTCATGCATGGACGACCATCCGGCAGTCCGCCACGCATACATACATGCATTTATATCTGCAGCATTCTATAATGCTACCCACGCAGCAGTGTATCACGATCTTGAAGGAAAGGAGCGCCTTCTGCGCACTGCTCAACAGGCCAACCCCTGATATTGAGTATCCAGGGCTCGATAACTTTGCCCGCACACTCCCCACCCTCCTCAGACGACTTGGTCTATCGACAGATCAATTTATTGTTTATTTTTTCGTTTGCAATGTCTGTTGGAAGCTACACCATCCATCAGAGCTTCCTGAGCTACATTCTCCTGATTGCACTAATCCTGATTGTGACGGATTGTTGTACACCTCGAAACGACTGGCTGACGGCACCCTCAAACGAACTCCAACAAAAATCGTCCCATATGTACCTCCTGAACGGGCTCTACAGCGATTTCTTCTACGACCAGGCAAATGGGACCAATTCCAGCACTGGCGCGGCCCTGAAGACCAGCCAGGTCATGTCCCGCCTATTCCTGGTCATGGATACAATTCATTTCCCGACCCGTCTAAGCCAATGACTCGGGTGCTCGACAGCATGTGAAAGGGATTGGTGCTGGTCAGACGTGTAGACAAGGCATCAAATGGACTCTTGATGATCGCAGCACTCGCTAATTTGGATGGGATCGTTTGATTTGTAGCAGGAGGAGGCATTCTCGTGGTGTCAGGGTCATAGCCTTGATTTGGTGATGGCACGTCAAGCTCGCGTGTTGCCTCAAGTGCAGGATCGATGGGTACGTCTGCAGGTCCAGCTGAAGGATTGTTTCGTTCTGACAGCTTTGCCTCTATCCCATCAGGACGCATATATGCGTCATAACGTTGGCTTTGTGGCAACATTGCATCGAACGACTGCGGTGGATGAGGTGGAATGGACTCCAGAGGAACTAGGTGAGCTACTGGTGCCATATTATGAACAACCGGAGGTGCTGACGTGGAACCGAGTGCTGGGAACGGGTTTTTGAACCCACCTGTGGTCCGTGGCTGAACCAGAGTCTTCCTACCACGTTTGGAGGTTATGGACACATCCCCTCCGTCATTCAGCTTCCTCTTGGCCACAGCCTTGCCCCCAGCCTCCTGACCGCCTTCTGGACTCGTTTCCTGGCCCAGTTCCACGCTGTGTGAGGCAACCTGAGGCTTCCGAGGAGGCATAGTAGTATTGGAGATGGTTGTTTTGATGTCCCAAGGGTCGAACTACGCGTCAAAGCGGCTTCAGTGGGCTTGTCTGAAAGCTCAGGAGCTGGCTCAGCAGTACAGGCTTGCCATGGAGGGCTCTGATCGTTGCAGGAGGAAGGAGACGCGCAATTGCAGGGGAATATGCTGTATTAGGCTACATACGGACTACTTTTTGACAGGTGAATAATTAGGGAGAATCACAACTTTTTTGCTGTCGAAAAACGTCAGATAAGGGCTCATTCCGACGATTTTCAGCTTGTCGGAATATTGGTAACTATTTGCCTGATTATCGTTGGATATTTGTTCTTTCCGACGATAACCCACCGTCGGAAAATTTGTGTCAAAGTCTGGTGATAGCTGCTCAACTCGAATAGATAGTTAGTACCACAAATAATTTCGGCCGAGCCAAACTCACTACTTGTTAGCCGAACTCCTACCCGGGCCACCCGACGTCAAAATCTGTTGGGTTCAAGCCCACGGAGGTATGAATAGGTATCAGAGCCTATCAAAAGTTTATATTATGTAATACCTCTAAGTTGTTGATGTTTATGTAAAACTCGATGTGCATATACAGTGACCAGTCCGATTCGGATGTACAAAATCTAGATCTAGTATCTTCGCTGTCTTCCCATACCTCGTCGAAGCGTTTTATTTCACCATCGGGTACATCATCGGCACCCGGGTCACCAGCTACACATCCACCGCATCGTAAACGACCAGCGTCCCCGATATCGATTCCTGTTCTGCCAGTGGTGGCGCCCGGCGGGTCCACTCATGACACACCTACCCTACTTGCGATGCGTTCAATCCCCACGGTTTTGACCATTTGATCAGACTGATAATGAAATATTCATGCAATATGCTCAAGAAAGCTGGTTTCTTGGCGGCCCTAGCTGGTCTTTACGCCTTTCATCTCTCCTGGATATTCTCCTCATGCCGCCTGGTTTTTGGATCCAAGAATATCCACTACGAAACGTTCAAACCCTCGAGCCATTTTCCCGTACACGTTCAACCCGAGCAACTTAGTTTGCAATTGAAGGAATTGAGTCACTCATGCTTGGTATGAACAATGCTTATAACCCATACTCCCATCATTCGGCTTGCAGTTCGAACAGTCCAACTTCTACACTATCATCATGATGTTCAAATTGGACGTCAGATGCTCATCTTAGCAGGGAGCTGTCCAATGTTAGCGCATATGGCCAGGTTCGTACCTCTTTGATATTGAAATTGCCAGCACGGCGACTATCGTGATATTGACCCTGAATCTCTGGTCATTGAGCAAACGAGTAAAAGACGGTGAAAAAGTAAGCTTTAATTTGGTTGAACTGCGGTCATTGTAGCTAACACGCATCTGATTTATGGCTGGCTGGCCATGACCCACGGTGCTCTGTTTACCCCAGACTAAACAGTACGCAGATACCTCATACACTTTATTCCACCCAATATCGCCTTTACCCATTTCTCAATCGGCAACGTCCTACGTATTGTTCAATCAACAACAGCACCAATGCGAAAGGAAACACTCACGAGTGTGTCGCTACGTGTCGGCTTGTTCTCAGGCTGGGATAACCTAAACGATGCATATATTGGCAGCGCAGAGAGCGTATTTATCGCAGCAATCACTATCCTTTTCGCAACTATCGTCACGTGCGCTGCAGATTGGCCCCCTTGCTGCGACAGACATTATAGATGCTGTCAACGCAACGATAAAGGTGAGGAAGAAGAAACGCATTGTTTGTTTAGAGTGGTATGGACTGCCGAGGGCTTGAATGATTTCTTTGAGGTGGGTGGTGGTGACGGTAGAAAGATGACTTACTTTTATATTTGCCTCACTCAATTTCATTTTGTTTTTCCTGATTTTTTTGTTGTATATTGCGACGGGGGATAAGCAAGTGAGAGCAAATAAAATGATACACCACATGCGATTGCGCGTGCCACCTCAGGTTACCCCATATACTATGGTAGACTTTATTACCCCGAATATCGTATATCATCCGTCATACTGCGAATCTCCTGAGAATTTCTGTTCTTGGCTTTCGCGATCTTTCGTTGAGCAACATGACCGCTGTTGCTCGTGCACTGTGCAGTTCACAGGTTGTGTGATGTTTGACGGCGAGTTGATTATTACGACTCACAACAGGGTGTCTGTGACAATATCTCTTCTCGTGTTTCAGATATCCAATTATACGCACTGTGCTGTGAGGCATCGACTGTCTTCTGGCCGATATTCTGACGTGGCGGCATCTGTTATTGCATCTGTGGATCGTTTCCTGTCTTGTTCCCGGCACAGCCTTGCCATGATCGCCAGTCATTTGAGCAGTTTGGTGGCCCCTCCTCTAACTCTCTGCGCTGCCGCTCTATCTGGCACTACTAGCCGCACTACTTAGTGTTCGTCGCACGAAAGCCGCTAATGTTGATGTCACCTTGCGGCGTTTTGGAAATCGGGATCGGAATGAAATATTGCACAGCACGAAGATTGTGTGATACAGTATGTGTACAAGTCAAATAGCAACGTTGGCCAATTCGGGAGGACTGGGACAAAGGCTTGAAGAAAGACATTAATCGGAACATGCTGGCGGAGTCGGGAACTGGCGCGTACGCGGCGCTACGATCCTGTATCATGACATGGTAGCCTCCGATGTTAGAGATGGAACTTTCACGGAAGGAATAAGAGATGGTGATCCTGACATTAATTCCAGTGACTCATTGACGACGAAAACAAAACGACGTAGATACTAGTAGTCTGGTTGGACAACCCTGTGGTCAGAATCATAGAAGTGATGGTTATCTAGAGGAACGACATACGGCCACATGAGTCAATCGAAGGATTAAAGTCTCGGTTGGAAGTCTTGTTGGGTTATGCGACTCGGAAGAGCTGGGCAGCTCAATAGTCAAGCTGTGGAATAATTGAGATTGCAAGGTATAAGACTGGATGAACGTTTCAATGACTCGGTCCCCGTGCTAAGTATGCGAAGGTGTCTAGTAGGTTGTGATGGTGTTTGCCTGATGCGCTGAAGGACGAGTGCTCGTGCGTCTAAGTTGCTGTACATTGTTGACATCGGTGCCAAACAGTCAGACAAGTGCATAGGACTCGGAATTCGCATGAGAATGAAGGTTGTCATGCTTTGGACGCCAGGTCTGAATTCAGAGGACATGGAAACATAACTCATCTAGAATGGTGAAATTTGAGACTTCAAGAGATACAAATTCAGTGCCATGAACGGGAATAAGATGGGCAGTCTGGATTATGGAGTTAACAGTGTTTGTTACACCTGCACCTGATGATGGTGGATGGATGTGTCCCTTTGGCATACATCTTCTGACTGTTTGGAGTGTTCGCCAATAATAGAGGCCCATTGACATAATGTATATTACTTCATGAATGAAGCAGCGTGAGGAATCTAGCCAAGTAGTGTGCATGTAGGAACCAGAGAAAGAGAGCTATAAGAAAATGCCAACTGGGGAGAGAACGAGATATCGCAGGCGTTTACGTGAAGTACCGAGAATGACAAGAACTTGGAAGGTGTTGGAGGTCGAAGTGAGCAGTGGGAGACTGCAGTAGGTCGTGGCGGCAGCGCAAGGTTAGCGGTGGCACGTGATCGGGCGCGCAACACCAGGTTCATCCAAGGGCGAGGAAGGGTCTGTGTTGGCGTGTAAGGATGGTGAGACGTTGCGGGACGTTGCCCTTGGGGTTGTAGAGGTGCAGGAGGTTGAGGGAGCAGGTGACCACGCAAGAGCGACAGGAAGGTGCAGGATGGTCGTGGCAGTAGCACCGGGTTAGCGCGAGCACAAGGAAGGTCCTGGTTGGATGTGTGGGGCAATGGAGGGCAATAGAAGGATGGGGAAGAGTCTTGGTTGAGTGTGTGGTGTGTGGCAGGAGGTTTCCCTAGGGTGCAGGTGGTTACGTCGATGGCAGCGCCGCATCGTAGCTGCAGGATGTTGCTGCAGGGGGTAGCACTTGGATGTGAGGAGCCGCGAGCGATGGTTGACAGAGGGATATGGTTAGAGTGTACGTCACGTTTACATACGCGGTGAAAAGGAGGCTGTCATCCTACGTGGTTGATGACGAGAAAAAAAGAGCATACCAGTACGGTAGCCGGCGGCGGCCAACGTTAACCTTGGGGTAGGTACGGAGCAACCCAGGAGTTATAACTTATAAAGGGTGCTCCATGGATCCATGTTCCGCCATCAATGCAAGCTACACTCAGTGGCTTTATCAAGCTTTCTACTAGCAGATCTTTGCGTTCGAACACATTCTTCAGTGCTCCGGGCCCAGCCTGAACCAATGTTAATGAACTTCCAGAATTCTGTCAAAGTGCAGAACGTTACGTAACTTACTAAAATAAAAATATTACGGTTTAAATCAGTCTGAACTCAATTGCAGCTTTTAAGTTCTCAGCGTCCCGCACTACTGATGCGTTTCTAGGTTCTGTAGTAAAATCCTGCAGGCCATTCAAAGGTCATTGCAAGACTTCCACTGCAGCTACTTACCAACTGATACTAATTTATTGCATAGATGAATTTCATGGGACTTGAATGTATCTCCACGCGATCATGAGTCTCGTGCCCAGTCGCATTTCAAGCTAACGTTGTCGCTTCAAGTTCGAAGCTTTGCCATTGTTCGCCTTCGGTGGTGTTGCCAGAGTAACGTCATGATGTTTAATACCGACTGCCATATAAAAAGGCCCAGCTATAGATCTAGGGTGGCTCAGGAAGATGATTCCCTCTACATCGTTTCCAGCTCTTCTTGCCCTGCCGGCGCTTGCCTTCCTTTCGCTGTCAGCGAGTGCTTTGCCTCATGCTCGGACGGCATCAAGTACAGCTACTCTAAAGCTCGCTGTTAGAATAAACTCATACGGGATCGAGAACATCGCGGCTGCAGATCGAGCTCGGATCCAAGCCTTACGAGCTGGCGGCAGCTCTTCTGTCGATGCAACCAATGCTGTGACGGGATACACTGCTGTCATTGGCGTGGGGAGTCCAGCAACGAACTGTAAGCTGCTCGTGCTCCTACGATTTCTTTATCTGACGCATTGTCAAATTCATACAGACACACTCCTGGTAGACACAGGAAGCTCAAATACCTGGATCGGGGCCAATAAGCCTTACCAACAGACTACCACGAGCCAAGACACAGGCGGTACAGTCGTGAGTAATTGTTTCTACGTGGCATATACATTTTGTCAAATCGTTTTCAGTATGTTACATACGGCGATAACAGTTACGTTTCTGGAGAGGAATACACAGACACGGTAACGCTCAACTCTGATCTGGTCATCGACCACCAATCTATTGGCGTCGCATCTGAAGACTCAGGGATGGATGGTCTGAATGGAATTCTTGGCCTTGGACCAGTTGATTTAACGCAGGGCACCGTCAGTAATGCATATGAAGTTGCAACTGTGACGGACAACCTCTACGCGCAGAAAAAAATCAGTTCGGAAGTACTCGGAGTGTTCTTCGCACCTGCTTCCTCTGACGATAGCAGCGGCGAGCTCACATTCGGCGGTTATGACGCATCTAAAATTACTGGAGACATCAGCTATGTATCGCTCACATCAGCATATCCAGCGAGTACATATTGGGGTATTGATCAATCCATCAGCTATGGGTCTACGACCATTTTGAGCGAGACAGCTGGTATCGTTGATACTGGTACCACCCTCATTCTCATTGCCTCTGGTAGGTGTCCTGCACGACGTCAAAACCATTCTAATCCCTTTCCAGATGCCTTCGACAAATACCAGCTTGCTACGGGTGCAACCCTCGATCAGAGCACTGGCTTGTTACAGATCTCATCCGACCAGTACAACCAGCTCTCATCCTTGTATTTCACTATTAGTGGGGTTACTTATGAGCTCACCCCGAATGGGCAAATTTGGCCTCGATCGTTGAACAGCGCCATTGGCGGTACCAGTGGCGGCATATACCTGGTCATCAGTTCCACTGGGAGCCCCTCTGGTTCTGGCATGGATTTTACGAACGGCTACTGTTTCCTGTACGCAGAGCTACATTTTTTCCGGGAAAATAAATTACTGAATTGTTCTTCCACAGCGAGCGGTTTTACTCTACGTACGACACGACGAACTCCCGAATCGGGTTCGCCACTACTGAGTACACCTATGCCACGACAAATTAGCTACAGTCTTTGGAGAACGTCACACCCGGAGCCGCATCAACATACCCACAAGAACATTCGTTACTTGAGAATTCGTTACGTACACATTTCATTGCATTCATTTTAACCCTGTTGATATCATATACGAGTCATACTCGTGAACAATACACTACTGATCTCAGTTTAAATGTTCTTGCTCCGCTTCCAATAAACACAAGACCTCTCCTCCAGACGATGCAAACCAACTACCCGTGTTGGACAACCAGGGACATCGATTCTTCCTCCATCTTCCACAGCACCCGCTAGGAATGAACCGATATTCGTCCCCCTTCTTCAAAGTGAAAACTGCGCTCAGCACAGAAGACAGTAGTAAATGGCTATCTGCCAATCCCATGGTCTGCACGACCCTTACCGTAGTATGGCCTTAACCGTTTCAAAATTTCCGACAGTGTCGACATAGCCTTCAACTAGGCAAACAAATGCAAGTAATGCGGTCAGGTGTGAGACGTGTGAATGAGTCTCGAGTCTCGATGAGATGTCAGAGCAAAGCACAACTAATCAATACCTGTGTAATTCCAGGGATGAGCACGAGACCAGGACACCCCGACACATTCACTTAAGGAATATATATACTGACAGACATCTATGTCGCCTAGATGTGGCATGCGTCGCCATCTATACTAATACTTCCTCCTGCTTAACCATAAATTTACGCCTATTCATCGGTGAAGAATGCATGTGTCGTTCGGGTGGTGCTTGTGAACCGAGCAAACACTCAATTCCAGTCAATGCTCGAGTTAACACATTAATGTCATTATATTCAAAAGAAAATCTAACCATGTGATATGCAATAAAATAGATCAGATGTATATAGGTATGGGCAGTGTGAAGGGAACGAGATGGAGAGCGCAGAACCAGAATGCCAGCCGGTGAAAGAACGAGATATCACAGGTAGCTACGTGAGCTGCCAAGAATGACAAAGTGTGGGAGGTCGAAACGAGCAGCGGGAGACTGCGGTAAGTCGCGGTTGTAGGTTAGCGGTAGCACGGTCGGGTGTCTAAGACTAGGTTCATGGAAGGGCGAGAAGGGTCTGTGTTGGCGTGCCAGGGCAGTGAGAGGTTGCAGGACGTTGCCCTTGGAGCATGGGGGCTGTGGAAGTCCAGGAGGTTGAGGGAGCAGGTGACAGAAAAATGCAGGAGGTCGAAGTGGGAAACGGGAGACTGTGGTAAGTCGTGGCGGCAGTACCGGGTCAACGCGAGCGCAAGGTCCTGGTTGGATGTGTGGGGAAGTGTGTTAGTGTGTAGCGGGAGGTGGCAGGAGGATGTCCTAGGGCGTAGATGGTTACGTCGATGGCAGCGCCGCATCATAGCTGCAGGATGTTGCTGAGGGTGGCACATTGACACTTGGATGTAGGAGCCGCGAGCGACGGGAGGTCGTAGTTGACAGCCACCGGGATATGATTTGAGTGTACGTGCACGTTTACACATGCGTACGGCCAAGGGTGAAATTTAAATTCGGAGGCGGTTGATGATGAGAAAAAAAGAGCATAGAGTATTCAACTTACGTAGCCGCCAACGTCCTTGGGGAGCTTCATCGGAGTTACTTAGTAACCGATGCCAAGTCGTAACCTATCTAACTTCTTTGACACCTTGAGCGCGAGTTGAAGTTAGCCGATCGGCGCCGTGGCACGCTGAGGGTTTTTGCTGTAATGCAGGTCATTACTAGACTTCCACTGCAGCTACTTCAAGTACTTGCTGACACTCATTTATTGCATAGATGAATTTTATAGGACTTGCGATCATGATGAGCCCCCGGCCCAGTCACATCTCAAGTTAACGTAGTCGCTTCGAAGCCCTGCTATTATTCGCCACCGATGACTCGTCGGATGTTGTCAGAATAACGTTTAGATGTTTTGATACCGACCATATAAAACGGCCCAGCTATAGATCTAGAACTCGGATCGCTCAGGAGGATGATTCCCTCTACATCGTTTTCATCTTTTCTTGCTTTGCCTGCGCTTGCCCTCCTCTCCCTGTCAGTGAGCGCTTTGTCTCATCCTCGGGCGGCTTCAGGCACGGCTGCTCTCAAGCTCGCCGTTAGCATAAACTCGTACGGGATCAAGAACATCGCGGCTGCAGACCGAGCTCGAATCCAAGCATTACAAGCTGGCGGCAGCTCTTCCGTCAATGCAAACAATACTATCATGATATACACTGCAGACATTGGCGTGGGGAGTCCAGAAACGTACTGTAAGCTGCTCGTGCTTCGGCAATTTCTTTATCTGACGTATTATCAATTTCATACAGACACACTCCTGGTAGACACCGGAAGTTCACTTACCTGGATCGGGGCCAACAAGGCTTACATGCAGACCAACACGAGCCATGACACACACAATCAATTCGTGAGTATTTGTTTCTACGTGACACATACATTTTGTCAAACCGTTTCCAGTATATTGCATATGCCGGTGGGAGTTCCATTGATGGGGAGGAATACACAGACACGGTAACGCTCAACTCTGATCTGGTCATCGTCAACCAATCTATTGGCGTCGCATCTGCATCTGCCGCCTCAAACCTGCGTGGTCTGGATGGAATGCTTGGCCTTGGACCAGTTGGTTTAACGCAGGGCATCATCAGCAATACAGATGAAGTTGCAACTGTGATGGACAACCTCTATGCGCAGAAAACAATCAGTTCGGAAGTACTCGGAGTGTTCTTCGCACCTGCTTCCTCTGACGATAGCAGCGGCGAGCTCACATTCGGCGGTTATGACACATCCAAAATTACTGGAGACATCAGCTATGTATCGATCACATCAACATCTCCAGCAAATTCGTATTGGGGTATTGATCAATCCATCAGTTATGGGTCTACGTCCATTTTGGATGAGACAGCTGGTATTGTCGATACCGGAACCACCCTCATTCTCATTGCAACTGGTAGGTGTCCTGTGCGACATCAAAGCCCTTCTAATTCATTTTTTAGATGCCTTTGATAAATATAAGTCTGCTACGGGAGCAACCCTCGATAATAGCACTGAATTGTTAAAGATCTCATCTGACCAGTACGACCAGCTCTCATCCTTGTATTTTACTACTGGTGGGGTTACTTATGAGCTCACCCCGAATGGGCAAATTTGGCCTCGATCGTTGAACAGCGCCATTGGCGGCACGGCCAAGGGCATATACCTGATCGTTGCTGACAGCGGGAGCAACTCCGGTTCTGGCTTGGATTTTACGAACGGGTATTGTTTCCTGTATGCTGAGCTACATTTTTTGCTGGGAAAATTAATTACTGAATTGTTTTTCTACAGCGAGCGCTTTTACTCGGTGTATGACACGACAAACTCCCGAGTCGGGTTCGCCACCACTGAGTACACCTATGCCACGACAAATTAACTACAGTCCGTCAAGAAGATCACACACCCGGGACCACATCAACACACCCACAAAAACATTCGTTACTTACATATCTCGTTTAACCCTGTTGATATCACGTACGAATCGTACTCGTGAACAACATGGCGCTTCCAGAATCTGCTGGAAGCTGTGCCAGCGTTCACCGCTCTACAAGCATGAACGTTAACCTTATATAATACAAGAGATGCGTTGTTTTCCTGATGCGGTTCCGATCTTTAGGGCAAACAAAATTTCGTTCAAGCTTTCACTGACAGAATTCAGGGGAGGTTACCGTGGACTTCCCTGCGATCACGTAAAGTATAAACGCCTCGCAGGCTGGGCCTTAGCATCGCTCACGTTTTGAACACAGCTGTCATTAAGCATCTACGTGCTCGTATTGTTCACTTTTTTGGACATCACGAGTACATATTTATGAGCAGTGAGTTTTCCCTGATCTGATTCCCCTGCGTACCCTTTTTTCTTTAGGATCAGCGGCACTATTCGCTCTTCTGTTCATAGCGCAACTAGTATTCGGTCTAAGAGTCACTCTGACGATGTCGGTCCCACTGAATGCCGAAATCATCAGTGAGGTGCTGGAAGCGTAAGTGCCATGCCCGTGCTGTGTCCCTCGGTTTCCTAACCCCTCCTACCAGTTATCAAGCTGTTGTGGGTTATCAAGTATATATCCAATGGTGCAGGCTGAGGAGACATCTGAAGGCTATTGGCATCCTTGGCTTCACAATTCTGGTATGGGATCATGCGATCACTTTTGCAGATGAGGTCCCGTCTTTACTATTTTGCTGGCCCATTGGCTAACCCACTGCAGGTAGAGATCATATGGGGTCGTCCAAAGAAACTCTGTAAGCTCGTCCATAGATTGTTTTATTGGTAGTGACTTCAACTTTCAGTGACGTTTTTATTCTTGCTCGTACGTTGGTGGCCAGAAAATGACATTTCCTGCCTGACTGTCGTGTAGAATCGGTACCTCACACCTGTTGGTTTCATCGTGAACCTTGTTGGTAAGTTCTGAATGCCTGTCGTGCCGACCAGTGACGCTTCAATTATCATGAAGCACATAGCCTGCCTTCTTGGTCGTTCATAGTCAGTACTTTCTGTTTCTCTCTGTTGAAGATAATCTAACGAGAAATGTAGAAGTAAGACATCCAATTCTAAACTTCAATGCGTTGTAACAGGTGCATAGGTGCGAGCATTTCGTTCGGTACGAGGGGGCTATGACGGCAGTTGGGATTCAAGTTGCGGGACTGATGATGTTCCTGCGGTGAGCTCTCAATTGAAATGTACCAGTCATCACCATGCACAATTCCTGAATCCTATCCGTCAGCGTTCGAGCCATGTACCGCGACAACAGATATGTTGTGATCCTTCTTGCATCGTTATTGTTTCTTTGGGTAGCAGTTGGCGCTTGGCTGTTGTCTCATGGCGTGGGTGAGTGCCAAAGTCGTCTGACGTGCGGTTCAGGTCTAGCTAATCTGTCGATCAGCTGTCCCTCAGTCTTCTTTTATACATCGTGAACCCATCTATCTGGACGCTTCTTATCTCATCTACTTACGGTTTTCATACAGCTTGTCGCATGGAGTTCTCTGATCGCGTGTATGTTATCCCTGCTATTTAGTGAGTGGAATGCTGAAAGCGAACACAGAGGGAGTCTCGCATCCTGCATGGGCATGGGTTCCTCTCTGCTATGATACGGTTGTCTTTGCTTTGACTTTGAACCGAACATTGCCCTCGATACGAAATAAGGAGGCAGGGCATGTCATCTACACGCTATTCACAAATGGTGTTTTATTCTACAGGTACGCTCATGGATCGAACAATTACAGACGTTTGTATGATTTAATTTAATAGTGTGATATGTGCCATAAACCTTATCTTTACCGTCATGATTGTGAGGGCTCCACAGGGCTTGAAGAACATTACTGGACAGTACGTCTTCTATGTGTCATGTGGCATACTTGACTGGCATCTCTGAAACCGAAATTCTTTTCAGACTTGAACTTATGTGAGTGTGGTCGATTGGTAGATCTAGGAGCTGATTTCCAAATGTCAATGGATAAATTTTGCAGATTAACGGTGAGTCCGATTTACGCAGATCATAAATTTCTTGCTTCATCTTATCCTCGGCCACTTTCCTTTACAAGGTCGCAATGATGTCACGCATCACTCTCAGCTTAAAGAAGGAGGGCACACGTGGCCCTGCTTGTCAAAGGCCTGTCCAAGATGTCATGAAGCCACAGCCAACTCCCAACTCCCAGACTTCTCCAACGAGAACAGAATTGTTGGACACGCAAGGTCACACAGGATCTCTCAATGGTGTTGTATCCTCTGAAGGACAGCGAGACAACGAAGTTTGCACCTGCTCCACCTGCTCTGCAGTGACTGATGCATTTGACCCTGCGGACGATAAACGCAGTCGGTACCGGGAGGCAATAGTTTGAATAAAAATTGTTGTACAAACTCCTGTATGACATAGACCTGCAAAGTACGTCATTCAAGTGGTCGATAATACATTCATTAAACCTCAGATGTTCAAACAGACTCTTAGCTTTTGCTCCACCTTCCCCCTAAGTTTCAGCTCAAAATATCTTAGGGTCTTTGCCCGGTCACAAACTAGTGTAGGAAAATAGGAATGTTCCTTTCCTCGAAAGGGTCCAAGAATGACAATATGATGATCGATAGCAGATTTACGCAGATTTTTGTAAATATGTGCTATATTGTTATATGTTCTTCTTAGAGATCCATCCGTTCACTGATGCTCATTGTTTATGGGTGTGGATGCGAAAGTCACAATGGTGTTCCCAGCGAGAGACGTAAGACATTATGAGGACGATATCTATCATGACTAACATGCCATATGCTGCAGCACATAACATGTGCGTGCTGAGAATGATCCCTCCCTTGCATTTTATGGTGGGAACGGCGGACTGGTGGGGGTAAGCCCCAGGGCAGACTCTGAGGTGCAGCAGGGGTATGGGCCCCCTTAGATTAGATGGTAATGTGTCCCACATAGAGAAGTCTACCGACACTGCTCTTTAGAAACCTGGACAAAAATGACACAGACCGGTCCAGTAGGTTTTCCCAACCAACATAACGACGTCGTGGATCAAGTTGTCGTCAGGAGTCGGGTGGGTTTAAAATTTGAGCTACTATGTAACAACCCCCAGGACCAGTGACCAATTGATCACACTTCATACTACTCGTGTCTTGGACGACCTTGGAGCAAACTATGAGAAAAAGCGCACAATCAAACATACATCGACATATCTAACTCCTCTAAACCTCCCCGACTGTCTTGATAACGTTACCTCGAACCACAATGCGTTCATTGCGCCTCCAGAAATCTGCCAGAATCTCCGCCAGTTTCGTCGGATTGTCCTAGTTTCACGTCAGCATAAACGAGTAAGCGTCTATCGCAAGCAACTGACGAACCTCGTGCACGAGATGCCCCACACCCGAACCAGCCATGACTTCGAGCCAGAATTTGCCCTGCATTTGACCAACCATAAGTGTCGTATCAAGGCGCTCTGCACCTGCTAATACTAAGAGCCGTGCGGAGCGGAGCCCGAGGAATAAAGACGAAAGCGACGGGAACCAGCCTGAAGAAAATCAGTATGCAAGTCAAAGGGGCAAGCATAGGCTTACTATCCCAGTATGGCGCCGTCGACCGGAGTGGTGTACGCCACTTGTATTTGAATCCAATATTTGCGCGCGTGCTGGGCGTAAGAGGAGAATCTGCAGGGACAATGATAGATGGGATCGAAACACGGGCAGACACGGGGTTGTGGATAAGGCCCGTATTGACGCTGTATGAGCAAGTATGAATATAGCATTTATCAAAGGTGACATGAAATACGAACTGCCACTCGATTGCTTCCTCGACGCTATCGAAACCCTCGGGTCGAGAGTTGAGAATCGCGTGCATGTGAGGCAGCGCCTCTACTGCTGTGCCTATTGGTTATTGGTTATTGGTGATGGGTCAAACTCGTGCAAATTACAGAATTTGATGTAGTAATAGGTACCTTCTACTACATCCAAAACGGCCACTCCTGCAATCTTAAATTTGCGTTGTTGAAGTATGGGACAAGCGCGAACGCAGACAGATCCTCCCATGCTGTGTCCAACAAGCTACTCAGGGTGTCATCAATCCGATATGCGTGAAAGGGAGAATAAAGTTCACCATTAAATTTGGAGCTGCTGCCACATCAGGGTAAATCGTCTGTAGCAGAGCACAGAAATCCTCAACAAGGACATTGATAGATAAGTCTTCATCAGATTGAGATGATGTTGTCTTTCCTGGAACACGATGAGTATTTCACATTCCCCTGAAGTGAATGCCTACCATGTCTCCTGGCATCAAAGGCCAGGACACCAACGTTGTCTCTCATGACCTCACTTATCTCTTTAGCGAGACATGCAAAGCTTGTACCTGCATATCCTGCACCGTGGTGGAATACAATAACACCCCCGCCGTCGTACTTCGGAGGAGTGTAATATACCCGAACGTCGAGGGCTCGGGTAGGGAGCGATATCTGCAATGCCTGAGAAAAGTATGAAGCAGGACTTAATGGCTTGAATTCAGGATTTGGTGACTTTGGCTTTCGGGTAGACGTGCTTGGCCGTGGTCTATACAACAATAAGTAAGAAAGGATTGGATTCTGGATGGAAGGTGGCATACAGTGGAGGTGGCCCCATGCCAGTCGAGAGTTCGCCGATTCCATCAGTAATCTCAGATTGTTCATCATCATCCTCATCGTTTTGTGGTAGCTGCGGTAACTTCGCTATTCGGGCACTGATTGCAGAACGATATAGCGAGCTCATCTCGACAATCGTGAATCAGGAGTTCGAACGCTTCCAAATTCGGACCATTCAACACGGGTTGATTAGTAAGCGAACATTGTCCAGCAAAATTGACCTTTGCCGCATCGACCGTTTGCAAGGATTATGGCGTCGCTGTTCCGCATAACGTCGAACAACATATTCAAACCCTCGTCACGGTCATTCGCGACAGCGTCACAAAAACAAGTAGCGTCCAAATCAGAACCAAATACCCACTTCAAAATCACTCTCCGCCGCTCCGCCATTGCACTAGGCGAACGGAAGAAGGAAACCTTGGTAGCACTCGGTCTGCATAGACGTATGCAAACTGTGTATCATGTCCACAGCCCAGAGGCTGCAGGAAAAATTCTTAAAGTGAAGGAATTAGTCGAGGTTGAGAATGTACCAGCAAAGGCTGTACGCTCTCAGTCAGAGCAGAGGATGGAGAGGAAGGCATCGAGAGGATACCAGGTGCAGGGCACAAAGCTGGGAGGACTTGCATGGGAAACTTCATGACCAGGTCCGTTTATCTCGTGCTCTTTCGTTTCTGCACTCACTCGCTTTCCAAATCAAAGACCCCATATCATTACTTTGGCTGGAGTTCTTTCTCATTATCTTGTCTATTACTGGCTTTCCCTCTTGCCCTATATTGTTATTTGAAGACTCGATACCCTTTTCAGGTGGTGTCTGCTTTCGCTCTCTACCATCATATTGTCTTTGATCCACTACCATCGGAACAATGAAATTCATGGTGCGGCTTTTATCTTTCGAAGAAGATGCCTCGTGGCTGCGTTATAAGTTCCGATCATTTCTGTTACTTGGTGTCTATGCCTTATCCACACCGCTTTGACTAGATAAACGTGTTTGTGACTACCTGATTGATCATTGACATACAGCTCAAACATTGCAAGCTATAATTGCCGTTCCTGCTGTACCATGAGTTGCCCCTCGATCCGATACCGCAGTCCCACAGCACCAGGAATGCATCGCAGATTTTTCGCCACCCCGATCACTCCTCACAGAAGTCAATTGCTCATACCACACGCAGATACTCATGGAGCTATCCATACCCCCTGAATCTCGTCATCACACTCACGTTAGAATGATGGACGTCCTCAAGTAGCAAGCCGTGCTGTCGTTGCTACATGGGTATATTGTGGGGACTTGAGTTCCACTGCGGTCTCTTTGAGATCGATTTAACATGTCTCATTGTCCAATATTCTAACTTGTACTTGGGCATAACGCTATAACACAGGCAGTAAGCTATTTATCAGGGAATGGTAGAGTTCTTTTATTTCGTTTGATGTCCAATTGGCTCGGCGAGCCCGTGCACGTTCATGTTCTCTGCTTTAATCTTCCTCACTCTATTGAGTGATTTGTTAGCAAAAATGTATCTCCGTGAGCATCCGCGGGCGGATTGGCCTTGGATCATCGGCTGAGTGCATCAACGATATAATGTTTAGAATTTAGATTCCCGCCTCTAAGCTTCAAGATCTTCAAATGCGTTTAATTTTATTTCTAAGCTTATACAAACTCCAGCCTTCTGATAACGACGGTCATTGCAATAATATAGAACGTGTATGAATATAATAGATGTATAAGTTTGGTACAAGCGGATAGTAGCATCATGGTACTATATAGCTAACCTATTGGGACATTAGCGCTAGCAAGTGAAGGGCCAGTATCATGAATTAGTGATTCAATCGTTGTGGCTGTCCAGGGCTGTGGCACTATCGTATCTTCTGATGGAGTCTCACGATCGTGGCTGCGCTCCGAGTCGCAGCTGAGCGCTGAACATTCTCACTGAGCTAAAATCTCACCGGTGCATTGTCCATGGGGTTGGTAGGGGTTATTCCTATCGAGAAATGTGGAGGGACTTGTTATAGCATTATAACGGTACCGAAGGCGTCTGCACCGGTATAGGCAGAAGAGGCCGGACGGTCATTCCTTACCGAGTCAAGAAACGTCGTAGCCAGGCTAACCTGCACGAACCATCTGATTCCTGTGCAGTCGGCCTCGTGCTATCCTGCGGGAACAACAATTACAAAATATAACTCGCTCAATTTCGAACAGCTTGTGGTTCTGCCTATCTCCACCCTCGTCCAACCCTACCGTACGGGTCCGTAAGTCTTCCGAGTAAAGTTCTCGAAAGCGTCATCTTGCTTACGAGGACTTAGCTTTTCCATGCAGGGAGGATTTCTGACTGAAGATGACCTGGAGAAGTACTTCGCATCCGGGGAGCATCCATGGACAAGTCTCGTAGTACCGCCTTCCTTCAGTTACGATTGGCAGCAGCCCCACTCTACCACATTCGATGTGGGAGGGCCATCTCTCACAAACCGATGCTCCAGTGGATCTCCCTCGCATGACCAATGGGTCTACCGGATACCCGAGGCATGTACTCACGAAGCATGATTTAGCATTCGAGGAGCTCATACCGGCTGTGCCTGATCGTACCGCTAGATTCAGCAACTACCATCAGAATCTCCTTCATGTTGCACCGCAATTCTTGGCCCAGATTCGATGTCAGAAGCAAACTTATGGACGCGGATGGTGACACGCCCATCATTGAAGCGCTCTCGGCGGCTCGTGAACTACAAGATGCAGCAAGACGTTCTTAACGTCGTGCGGATTGATGTGAGCGTTAGACTCGTGTTCTGTCCTCACTGGCAAGTTGCCTCATACATCACACTGTAGGATTCACTGAGTGCAGAGAGCGTGACGGTGGTGGAGATGCCGAGTTCTGTGTTGAAGCCAGTATCATACTCTGGAAATAAACCGCCAGAGATAACAATGGACGCTTGTGATGAAAAATCGATCAAGTCCGTCCAATCTGACGTGAGTGCTATCCCTTCTCGAACTGTCGATGAGTTTTATGATATCTCTACATATTAGTCTGCACATTCCATAGGATGGGCTACCGAAGCAAAATGCGAGGGGAAGGATAAAGGGATCAAGAAGCAAGCATCCTCCAATACCTGCTGCCTATCAAAGCTGCGCCTGAACGAAGCATGGAATCGGCTGCGCCGTTGGACGACTACTGCTCTCAGGGACATGAAGAGTCGAAGTGCGCGTTTGTCATTAGCTACTCGACCGATAAGGTGAGTGAACCAACACGCTGCGCTACAGTGGATTAAATCTTATGCTCTCAGTCTGGCCGGTTGCCCGGATCAACATGACATCTGGAGATACCCTCAAGGAACCGACGATAGAGGACAAACGAATTGACCGATGTAACTAAATCACGACATAACGAACGCTCCTCATATCAGCCCCCGTGGACATTCTACATCTTTGGAGGAATGGACTCTTACTCTCATGTTAATCACAAACCAATGTACGATTATGGATTTAGTAGCGACATAAGACTGTACCTATCTCGTGGGCGTTAGACTAGAGCAACGTATGACATCATCTCAGTATACGACGAAACAGGCCCTATAGCAGCTGGAATGGCAGTAACGGCCCACTCTGCGGAGACGATATAGCACACAGAGTTATGGTAGTTTTCCTTTATACAATTCTGAAGAGTTCCGTGTCTATTTTGAGCAGCACTAGAACGCATTGCCGTGCTCAGTGGCAGATTCTCAACTAACTTGAAGTTGTCTCTGTTCGTGAGTTTCAGTTCATTCCAAATTAATTGGGACATTTTATACTCCAGGAAAAGTGCAAGTAATCCAGGCTAGGTCTCCTAAAAAACCGCTAGCACTATTACATGAGGGAACATCATAGATTCCACTCTTGCTGTGCATGTGTCTTTCAAAGACCTGCCAAAGACACATGCAAGCAAGTAAAAGTCAGAATTTTTCCGGAACGACCTGAGCCTAACGTTTTCCATTAGTAGTGTCGCAGCATCCTATTTCTATCTATGGAGCGTGCTGCGGTGTGCTGCGCAGCTGCGGTAATTTGTCAACGACATAAATGAGGGAAAAGATACAGCAAATGTTGTCCACTCTTCGTTATGGGTACGGGGGGATGGTAAACAAAGTGCGACATGTAATCAGGCTTATTAGTCATCACGCACCTCAGCGTACTGGGAATCGTTGCTACTAGTACTACTACTGGGAACAATATCGCAACTTCTCCGTCCGCAGCTGCAGGTGAACGGATTTCTTCAAGGTACTAGTAAGCTGAAACCACCACCGCCACAAAGCGCGCATCATACTTAACACTTGTACAATGTGCAAGTGCGGGCCACTGTAAAAGAAGGAATGTCTGCCTTCCTTATGTGTCGTGGGCTGTTTGGGGGCTGGATCTGATCAAACATCAACACTGGCGGGCGCTTGGAACCCGTACGTGAACTTTCTTACAGATGGCTCCACAGATGCTGACAATGCCCTCTGCCGGATGTGGACTAGTATGCATCAAAGATCAATACCAGCGCCATATCAGTGTTCATGAACATACTGATGCACCCTAATCAAACTCAGATGCTGACTCGGTGCTTAAGCGCTTACGAATGATGCTCAGCCTTTAAAGAGTTTCAAGGTTGGCTGCAGCACTTCCAACCCCACGTCTCAGTACTCTATGATGCTACCACTTGTCCTGTATGACACCCTCTCTGAGCTACCAGGCAAGAACTGGTCACCCAGCACTGCAAAGCCGAGGTCAGTAATTCGTGTTCTGTATGCCACACTTTGGTATCTGACCAAAGTCTGCTGTACCCCAGGTTTGTTTTGAGCTACAAGGATCTTCCATTCGTAACCCTCTGGGTCGAATACTCAGACATCCCCATCGCTATGAAGGCCATCGGTGCAAAGCCAAACAAACGCCGAGACGGCTCGGATATGTATACCGTCCCCGTCCTCAGCGACCCCAACACCGGTGCCCTCATTACTGACTCCCTCGAAATTGCCTCCTACCTCGAAAAGACATATCCTGAGAAGCCCATCTTGCTCGACAACTCAGAACCCCTGATACGCGCGTTCGGCTCGGCCATTGCAGGCTTCATTCGACCTGCTATGAAGTCTATCTTCGCACGAACCACAGAAATATTAAGTCCCGCCAGTGCCAAGTTCTTCATTGGATCTCATTCGGCAGACGCCCCGTTGCCTTGGGATGCGAGTTACGATGAAGACTGGGACCTACTAGAGAAGGGGTACAATATTGCGTACGAATGGTACCAGAAGACTGAGGGGAAGTGGGTCATGGGCGATACTTTTTCGTATGCGGACATCTTTGTTGCTTGTAGTTTGCTGTGGTACAAACGAGTCCTGAAGGAGGATGAGTGGGTCAGGATCAGTTCTTGGAATGGGGGGAAATGGGCCCAAGTCCTTGCAGATGTTGAGAAGGAGTGCAAATTGGCGTAGAAGACTGCATATACTGTAGCATTTGATTTGAAACAATGATAAATTCTTTGAAAAGGTCAACCCGAACTACCATCAGAGTCACCAAGTGCGTATCACACAACAATGCCTGGCTTGGGTCAACGTTGTGTGGGCATGAAGCCCCCTCTAGGCTGAGCCTAAACTGGCGTACCGGACTCGTTTGGCGAAATCGACACTCAGAAACGGAATAACATGAATAACTTGGCCCAGGGCTCGTGTATATGTATTTCCATCATACTTCGTGTTTCTTGTACTCTGTGTTTCTTTGTACCCAAACCGATATCAGATATCGAACTCATGCGTCTTTTATTCCTGCTATAAATTATTCCTCCTCTTTGCTCACCCGCCCTCGTTTCTCTGCGGTGGTCTGCCTTGCAAAGTGACAGTGCAGGTGACATAATCCCTGTTGAACGTAAACCGTGAAGTAGCAGGAGTGGATGACTGGCACCGGTGAAATCTTTGCCAAATGTTTCCGGAATTGGAAACCAAGGGTGATGAAGTGGGGCAGGGTTGCCAGTGGAAACAGCGGCGGGTGCCTTGACCACAGGGAGCCTGCAGTGAGAAAATCAGAGTGGCCGATGACGATCGCAGTTAAAACGAGTAGGGATTGTTTAAGGTCAGACTACGAGAGGGGAATAGTACATCGCTCGCCAGCAGAGGAAAGGGCAGAGTCAGGTGAGGCAATGCTGGGAGTATGGAGTAGAGAGCAGGTAGCAAGTGTTTCTTGCTTCGTCTTGGACCCAGAAGCTTAAGTCGACATGGAGGTCAGAAGGATAGGAGAGTGACGGAGAACGTTGTAGGAGAATATGTAAACCAAAGAGAACACGCAAGGACGCAAGGAAGCTGTTGATATCGGCCCGCCTCGGCAATAGATACCGAAGACCGCATGGGTCACAGATCGCGCTCGTTCCTCACACCTAGAACTGGAATGATGTCTCAACATACAGTGCGCAGGGCGTCCAGCTAGCAGAACTCACTTTCTGTTTTATCCACATCCTTCGTCACGGTGTACAATTTCTTGTGTCAAGTCACCATATTTGTATGCTTGTAAGTTGCAGAAGTTACGATACTGAGTCCTGAGTCTCAGAGGAGCAGAATATACACACCCCTCACATTTGACCACCAAGCCGTCACAACACTCAGTGTACAAGGGTGGGCTGGCGCCGTCAAGTGCCAGGGGTCCTGGCTCGTAGTTAGTATGTTGCAGTCAGTCATCGATAGAAAGAGCAGCCGCCTCCCGCCTCAGATATTTGGCCTTTGGTTTTCCCTTGCAGTCCGTTTCTGGTCCACCAGATAAGACCCTCCATAACAACAAGCATAAGAATATCAGGGACATCAAAGATACGCAAAGTCCTCTGAGATTCGAAGCCGCGGAAGCAATTATAGTTGACTTTCCCTTGAAGAACCGTTCAAGTCTGGCGTTTCTTCGAGAAGGTACTAGGTTCGGGATCGTGCATTCGGTATGAGCGTCTCAGCAAGGAACATCACAGCAGAGATGAAGTCCATCATCGTGCGCTACGATGATCCTGGCAAAACACATGTGTCATATCCAGCTCGATGATTGTGAGTATGCCAATATCGTCTGCGCTTATTAGATCCAGACTAGCGTTGTCTTGACACGGCGAACTTGAGGCCTGAGGGATGGTGAGCTGAATACTAATGTTCCCATGCTTAACATGCATGTCTAAGGTGTTCGATACATCTGCGTCAAACGCAATAACAACATCCGGAACACCAGGGAACACCTTGGTTCTTGGCCATCTGAACACCTATCTTTTCCCACGAAGACCGAAATGCTTAGTCGGATGATCCGACTCCCGCAACTCGAAGTGCCTCACTGTTGGTGTGAGAGAGGGATATTTTAGGGTACCGGTCCAGTGCAGATATATGTTGGGTAGGGCAGTGTTGCAGGGAACAGCACTCATAGACTATTTTGGCCCGGCCCGCAGATAGAACTTGATACAATTATCTAAACCACTTTAGTATCTACTCAAAGGGAGAAAAGCAAGAGCTTACGCACCAATTGTAACCAGTAGATGAAGAACGCTAGAAAAATTGACGTGCGCAACTCAAACATTACGTCGCCAATTTCAGGGATACCATATCAAATTTTCAAATCCTTTGCAGAATCAAATACCCCTGCATCATGATAATCCACAATGACGTGTTCCATGCTTAGCGTAAATGTCCGGTTCCTGCCTAGTGATTAAGGGTTGCGCAAAAGTACAATGTCATGGTGAACGATTGACTTACGTTTCTCATTTCCGAGTAACAATAACATCGCATCAAGACAAAACCCCATCATTTGCTTAGTCGGCAATATAACATTAGTCCCGTCCTCTAATAGCTTCAATCAGATGATGAACTGGCATCTCTCGCCGACATTATCGGCCAGGGAGTTGAGAACGTTGAAAAACATCAGTCCAGCGGAAAGTACGCACTCTGTAATGCGGTGACTAAGATGATCAGATCCGTGCACCTCGCCAAATGTTCGATAGATAATTTTGCCTAGGCAGCCTAGCTGAGGCTAGCGCACCGTGACCATCAACGAGTCTTTTCCGCCCACCGGGTAAAATTGTTCACCAATCATACAAGGGTATTGAAAGTGCTGAAATCACTGTCGACCGAAAGAGTGGCAGTCAAGCTCGAATGATATCTTGTCCTGGGCATTGGACGGGTTACAGATCTGGGAATTTGAACAATAAACACACCAGTGAATACATATTGGCGTGCGCGCTAGCCTATCTGCCGAGAAGCCGCCGGAGGCAAAAGCGGAGAGCTTGACCAAAAGCACCGAGTTAGTAAGGATCGTCCGGGAGCAAACCAGTGGATAATCACTGCTGCAAGAATCATTCATGATAAACTCGGGAACTGCTAGGTGGGCTCTCCTGCCAGGTGGTCAAATGACATAAAGTGTTACATACATAGCAGTGACCGGTTGACCCTTCGTCTTCTCATGGGAGCCCAATGGGAACCCGTCACGACGGTTTACACCATTCATTAATATTCAATAAATAGAGTCCTTGGTGCTGCCAACGACTGAAACTCTATCCATCTACTGGTCCTCGCGATTGTCGCCTAAGCCGCGGCCCCCAAATTCGAAAGAGTTCGATGAGGAAAGATCTCCAGCACTCTCCAGCACGACGAAATGTGCGCTGGCAACACATATCGAATTCGATACCAAGGACAAGCTTTATTTTGTAACATACTATGCTGGTGGCAGCGTATGTTATAATCAGTACTACTTACGTTCGTGTATGGGTGCCGTACACCGTAGTATACATGAGAATAAGGTATCCACATCGCAACACATAGAAGCCAAAGAAAAGTAAGCGACAGCACCCGAAGAAGAAAAATGTCCGACGAATAGCCTTAGGTATTGGTAGAAGAGCGTACGGTATTTTGCACTACACAGAAGAAAGAAAACGACGGAAATGAAGGAGGATGGATGCTTTATTGACGTGGCGCGTTTAAGCCATTGCGAGACGAATGTTTATCGCTCGTTTGACAACCACGTCCAGGAAGCGCAGCGATGTGACGCGAACCGCCATTGGGAACGCCTAGCAGAGTACGGTCACCGTTCACAATGATAGATCCCTTCTCAGCAACTCCGTTCTTTTCGAATTGAGCACGTTTGGCATTGGCGGGACCCAGAGTCTGTGAAGGGAGACGCTTGAAAGCAGGCCGGAATATTTCACCTTCCGAGCTTCCCGTGCAGTCAGAGGCGACAGATGACTCTCTTGACCCATCTCTTGACCTGCTTTGAGTGCTCGAACTTCCCATGCTGCTCACACGGGGCACAGGCAACGAAATGGACATCCCATTCATAGGCGGCGCAGCTCCCTTCATGGGAGGCAGATGAGGTGACATGAATGCCTGCGAAAGCGACGACGCCGACGAAGAGCTCGAGGGACGGCTGACGTTCAAATCAAAATCGACATTCGACTGCGAATGTGTGATATCTGTGCGACGATTAGTGCCACGTGCACCTGAAGAAACAGATGCAGGTGGGCTTGCCCGCGTACCTCGCCGTTTGGGGAGGTTGAGGTTGAGCGATGCATTGCGAGCATTGACAGCAGCTTCATAGCTCCGAAGATCTTCAGGGTTGCCATGGAGCGTCATACGTACTCCCTCTCCGTTGCCGTTTGCAATACCAGGAAGGGCTCGTTCTACGGTGGGCGTTTTGGAACTTGGAAGAGAGGACACACGAACTCTTCGGCGTGAAGAGGGTGATTGTGGCATGGCGCCCGGCGCTTCTAAGCCGGCGGGGTGAGGTCCACTCATAGGCGTGCGCATGAATGCTCTCCACAAAATATCGCTGTCGCGACCTAAACTAGGTGTGGGCAACGCAGAGAGCGACATGCCACGATCTCTGAGCTGCTGCTGTGATAGCGCCTTGGGAGGCATCGGAGTAGCATTCGGCGAATGAGGTCGCATGTTCATTGCAGCATTTGAGAAGAAAGGTACACCATCTGTTGAGAGCCCAGCAAGGACATTTGGGTCGTCAATAGACATGAGTCCAAATGCGGAGGAGAACCCGCCTTCACCGACTCGAGAATGTTGATCGGACTGCTGGTCGTGAGATTCAGGGGGAGAGGTAGAGGACATAGAATCTCTTCGGCGTTGAGGGTCAAGCAGCATTCGCTGTTGAAAGTCCTCTGAGGCATCCTGATACATATCCCCTGTAGAGAGAGGGAGATGGGCATTGGACGAAGTAGCGCTAGAAGGGATGGATTGCGAAGCGCTACTACCGTCACTGTAATCAACGGAGCTTCGGCGAGGCCGGTAGGCTAATCCAATGAAGGGCCCAGTGAACATTTCTGAGCTGAAATTATCTGAACCGTCCGCACCATATTGATTTTGTGAGAAAGCTTCATCCAAAGATGCGAACTGGGGTTGACTAGCTTGCGCAGCAGTTAAGCCCGGATTTGTGCTCTCGCCCCATCCAATCCAATGGTTGGAAGGATGATTATGGTCCGTGTAAAGCTCAGGTAAAAGTGCCGATGAACCTTGAGGGTTTGCAAGCATGGGAGCTCCGGCATGACGCAAAAGATCAGCGTGTACCCGATTTCTTCCAGTGATGTCAGAGTCGGAAGAGAGCGACATGGGAAGATGTACAGGGTTTGCTGACGAAGCATACACATGATTGAAGGAAAACGGGGTTGTGTAAAGCGGATCACCCGAAGAAGTATCCATACTGGGTACGCTCACAGGAGGAGGACCAAGGATGAAGTCGTCCATTGATAGCCGTCCATTGCCGAGAGAAGAGGAAAGGGAAGCGGGGCGAGGAACATGATGACCAGGGCCACTTGGAGCGGTTTGACGGTGGAATTTCACATAAGTACAGCGACTCTTGCGTTGTACGCATTTTGCTATGTAGAATAAATGTGAGAATAGAATCGTGAGTTCTGGGGCGCGGACGTACAACAAGGGTTGCAACCGTCACACGGTAAGCTTGATTGGACACATTGGTCACATGCTTGCTTTGAAGTAGTCGCTCGAGAGGTTGAAGTAGAGCCTTTGCGACGACCATTAGCGGCGGTTTGTGGCGGTTTTTCGTTTGCATGACATTTGTTAACGTGACGCGATAAAAGATCGCTGAAGGAGATTGAGTTAAGCGAGATCGAAAAAACCAAATAGTGGAAGACTTACCTCCGCGCAAATTGGTCTCCACAATACTGACACTTGTAGGGGCGATCACCTGTATCTGTTGAGGAGCGAGCCGATGGGTTAGCACTATGAATTGATCACGAAGGAGGACAGGGGGTAAGTCGTGGCAAAGTGGAGCGAAATGGTGCTAGAATGGAAAAAAAGTACATACGTGATCGCATGTGACGAGCAACATGCTGTGGACGGGTGAAAGTGGCCTGGCAGACAGGACATTGATGGTCACCACCCATTGCTTTAGAATCTAAAGAGTAGTAGGTGTAAGATGAAAGTAGAAGAAGTTCAGAGTACCAGTCGTAGACGAGTGGATACTATCCGATGTGACACAATCCTTGTACACATATTTATCCTTACCAAAACACCTGGATCTATAACCTTCGGCGTCGGCCGTCTATGATGTCATATATACCTTATCGGCAGACACTGCTTTCTTACTTAATATCAAATTATCTTTACATACGATGATATCTCCCCTAACTGTCATACACATTCACCGAAAGTCAGTTCATCCTAATCATCTCTACCTTCTTCCTCATCCCCTTTATCCCTCATCCTCTCTCCACATCTTCAAAATACAATATCCAAAACTTGAACAAATTCCTCTTCCCGTCGTCAAGACAATGCTGGCAATTTAGCGTGTGACGCCATTTGTTGTCACCTATTTGCGCGAGATCGTGGCGGAGATCAACCCGCTACAAACACGCACACTGACGTCAGTTCATCAAAACACTCCTACGAAACGTGTCTTTCACCTTGGTGCGGAGACGGGCACGAACACTTCAGCGTTCGCCCTATCACCGTAAATTTAATCAGTAATCTCCCTCCAATTCAATCGTCATAGGGCTATAAACGTGAATGGAAGATCGCCGCCAGTCCTCTGGTAATAGGCTCCGGAGAAGGCAGGCGTCATGAAAAGGCATTGCATCGAGCGTGATCGCCACCCTCGTTGTCCTGGCCCTGTTCTACAAAGCACCCGGATCTCCGTGACAGGAACAGTGCGAACAGCTTCACACTCATGATGATAGATAGCAATCCCACGCTGGATTGCTTCCTCGTCACTGTGTGCCGGCATCCTTAAGAAGCCAGGGGAGCTGATGCCAAGTTAGTTGGCCCTCCCCTTAATTAGAAACACTCGTATCGCGTCATCGAATCCGAGGTAGCAACAAGATTAAACAATGGGATCGCGGTTGCGATCACTCGTCCCATCCTCAGGTAAAGCCGGTGTCTCCCAAGCGATGTCAAGAAAAAGAAAAAAAGAAAAGCAATGGACGCTGAAGGAAAAAATCGAATGATACTCAACGGTGTAGTATTATCCAACCCGATATACTTCATATCAACTGGGATATAGTGCTTGTTTGGCAGCTTGTACGTGACGGACTCAACGCCCGAGTTTTCCGCGATGACGCGTTGCCCCATCTTAAACAACGTTGCCTTTCATTAAATAGATTCATCAGCAACGTGCACAACACGGGGATAGAAGCCTATGACGCACTTGCACACTAGCGCTGGCGTCCAGGGCAAATATATCAAGCGTGGCATTTCTCGCCCGCGTCGCAACATTAACCGCGTCCCAAACGCCACCGAGTGCGAAGCCCTTTGGGACGGTGAAGTCCAGTTTCTTGTCATCAGTGGGAGAGCTGAGCGATAAGGGCGCAAAGGTATAGTTCAGGTCCACGGAGGTTGACAAAACACGATCGTCCACTTGCGGCAGCGTGGTGTACTCGTCATGAATGTATCCGTGAAACGCAGAACCACCCGACTTGAGCACTGGGATGCGCAGAAATGAGTGAATGCAGGCCCGGGAATGCATGGATATGCTCACCCAAGAGATCGGTAATCCCCGAAGTTACTTTAGCTGAGAGCTTGTCCTTGCCAGCAGAGGCATCGACCTGGGGGAAAGAAAAGAGCGTTCGATAAGCTCTATATATACGTTTCAGAGACAGAAGGGTGATAGAAGGGAAAGATATAAGCAGGAGGAGTGTCGCGCCCGAGGATTGCCGCAGCTCGGAAGCTGATGGCAAGGGAACGCTCCACCTCAGCGACCACATAGTTCAACTCCACCACCAAGTCGGAATCCGGGAAGCACGGACGGCATCAAATTAAAATTCTTACCTCGACCTCGACCGTCTGTCTGTCATTCCCGTCCCTAACGAACGAATGTGGGTGCGGATGGTCATTTTCACTTAAGGCGATGCGAGACCAACGCAACTTCTCCAAGGTCACGAATGCACGGTGTATGTGCGCATACTTGGAGACGATATGAGTTCCCACATGCAATGCAAACCGTTCCGGGCTGAGGATGTGGGGATGAAGTCTTGGCGAGATCTAGTAATCGCCGAGGTGTCCAGCTCGGTTAGCTGTTATCTGCTCCATCACCAGTTCACGTACAATATGTGATGTTCTTCACTATACGATACGTCATGCGGTGAGTTTCAGCTGGACCATCGTACAATGTACATACTAGAGTCGGTTGCGACAACAACGGAGTTGTCTGCAATTGTGTAGCTGCATATCCAGCTATTAGAGATGGTGGGATTCACGATATACTGTGCCAATCACTGACCTGGTCTCGATATCGCCTTCTACGTGTACTGTCACATTGTATTCCACAACTTGATGAAACTCGGCATCCCGAACAACACGAAAGACGCGAATGAGGTCTTTGCCGTATCGAGCGCTGGTTAGAACTGATTCAGACATAATCGACAACGGTGCTAAGCTCGCAGTTTCAGCTGGTCTTCCAACAGAAGTTCGACCTCGAATTCCGTTTATAGCTTAGTATTAAGGGAGACTGTTATAGCGGAATATCACACGCTATAATCAAACAGATAAGCGAATAGCAGCACTATCTGAGTCAGCGTGATGAGGTTATCGTCTTCCGCTGATCATGAAGCTGAAGCACATTGTCCTGGATATTCATTTTTAACCGACTACATTAAAGCCGCATGCTCCACATTTCAGCCTTTCAGTCCGTCCTCTGAAGCAATTTTCCTATCGTAGATGGTTTTGCTTGATCTTCCATACCAACAGTGATACTCTGCCATCTCTGTTCGACGTTGACGGAGCGAAACCACATGTACCTGCTCTCGTGACAACTGCTTATCTCGAGGCTGGGTCATTTGAACAACCCCTGCAGTGATGTTCCTTGCACGCGACTACCGTCGAAATTAAATCACCTCGGTTTCTTCCCAAGGAACGGCCCGCATTAGTAGTACGATGATCAGAGGTAGATGTTGTCAAAGAGAAACCATGGATCAGTGTGCGCAAAGTTGATCCAGACACGATGGTCAAAGTGCACTTGTATGCTCATGAAGTGATCGTGGAGGCGCTCAACTTGAGCATGCTTCGGACTGTGACAAACATCCCTGTTCCTGAGGTGCGACAAGTCGTCGTGAACTCCTCCAACACATACTTAGTCATGGAATACATTGACAGTGAGACACTGGCCAGCTGCTGGGGTTGTCTTGCCCTTATCGCGAAGCTTCGCACTGCTTGGACCCTCGGCGGTTATATCGGCCAGGTTTACGGAAGTCTACTCTCGATCGCGCCGTGGCGTGCATAGAACCATTCGTCACCGACTACGGTGCAGGTCCTTTTACTTCTTATAACGAAATGGCTCGATTACAAGTTGGAGGTGTAACGTGCGCCTTTCGATGCTCCTCGTTCCAAAACTCGTGGCCACTGGTCTTCTCGCGCCAGGACCTGTGACTTAGGAGTATTTTATTGGCGCTCGATGGTACCGTGTACATATTGGACTCGGAATGGTCGGGATTCACCCGTTATGGTTCGTGTACGTTGGTATGCGCTCTGATGAGCATTTCAAGTTGCGCTTGTGGGGTTTTTATGCTTGGATCTCGCGTTACGGTGAGTAGTTTTGGCCAGATAGCTATAATGTGATAAAATGGCCCCCTATTCCAGTTCTTACACGAAAGCGCATAGAGGAGTACCCGGGAAACATTATATGGGCAGTCAAAGTGGGTGTTTTGATGTAGTACTTTGTATCCCGCAGCTTGTAGGCACCAGTCAGCGGAAAGTCCCAAACGTCGAATCCACTGCGGTGTATTTTCTCCCAGCCTTGGCCCAGACTCGAATTCAATTGCGGTTCAGGTCATGTATTTGTTCCGCTCTTGATCGCGATGGAATCCAAGCTGAGACCAATGAAGCAAACCGGTAGGCGACAAATGAATTGCACTTCCCCGGTGGGACAGTGCCCATTTTTCGCAGGTGAGCGCCTTAGACTGAGACATCTAACAGACCGCATGCGACGAATTGCGAGAGGCGAGATTGGTAGCCATTACACCGGGCTCGGAATCTCGATTTCCTTTGATGAAATTTGACATCAAAAAATTAGACCAGGACCACATGACAGCATAAGCAGGCGCTGGCTCGTATCAGTCACCGATACATTCACAGAGTTTGATTGATCAAGAACCTTCAAAATGAGCGAATATGAAAGTCGGATATCAAACCCACGTGCGGAATCGTAGGGAATCGTTGCCTCAGGTTTTTCATATTCGAAGGATGCAGCCTGTGCTGCCGTTCGGGGAGTGACGTGGCGCCGCTGGGGTCGGATCGGAGTATATCGAAGCATGATGTACGATATCCATATCCACTCCGCACCTAGGCTAGACTCTAGAGGCTACTGTGTAGAGGTAGTTACCGCATCAAGAATGAACAGGATGATTTGCAAAGGATGTCCCTCAATGCTGTCCCTCGATGCCATAGCGAAGGCGCGCAGCGGAGGGCTTCGCAGACAAGACTTGTGGGCGGACCAACCAAACTCGCCATGCCATTCTGGAAATTGTGCATATTGCATCGTAGAAGCCGAATTCCGAAGATGTGCATGGCTAAGCTTAAGAATGGCAAGACGTCAATGACACCTAAGGACACCCGGCGGCACAACTTCGGCACATCTCAACAAAAATACTTACGGAAATCAGACAGGCGTCACCTGCCAGTGCTGCACTGACCGTATGCATCAGTTTAGCGACCGATGATAGGCACAACCGCACCGTGGACATTCGAACACAAGCAAGCTATCGCTTCAACTTATCATTCATTTGTTTGTTTCACCGGGAAATAATCGGTCACCGGAACCGATGGTAATAGACCAGTCGTCCCATATATAATTAATAATTAGTCGCAGCCAGCAACGATAAAGAGCGATAGGTCGGATGACGAGGAACAAAGCAGAACGGCTCTTCCGGCAGTTGCCGAGGCTCTGCTGATCCGGGCCTTACACGTGCACAACACTTACAAGCGCTTATCATTGGTGTCACCTTAGCCGATAACATCCTGGATAATCCCTTGGAATTTGCCCTTGTCGACAAGGCTCAAGCCCTTATGACCATTTTGGAAAATGTGGGTCATTGTCGGGAGCTGTCGTGTGATAAGTTTACATAGTTCCCGCTACCGTCAGGGAGCGGGTCTTGTACACTAAGCATGTCTGGTCCGGAGGTGAGATTTATTGGCACCTGTTGAATGATTCACTCCAAACCTGAGGTTTTAATTCTCACAGATACATTTCACATGGACCCGGAGTGAGAAACTCTCGTGTGACGTTAGAGCGCTATAGCGACAAGAGAGCGAAGTGGTGGCTTGAGGCGATAGGTGCTGAGGACTTGGGAGGAGAAAGCGACACTTCGAAACAGGTGACCTTATAATTCAACTTCTTCTATTTTCATTTGACTTTGTTGTGACCTTGTAGGATTGCAATGGGCTCAGTTGGAATCATTATGCAGACGGCCGCATCGCACATATGCCGGGTATATGTTGGGTCGACAAACTCCGTGGAATTTTTGATAGAATACCTGGATCGAGGCAATCATGGCAAGAACACTCCAAGCATTGCATTGAAACGGAACTATGAACAGCTTTTGAGGTGGTCGGTTTTCACATGTATGACCGCTTTGCAGGTTCGCAACCTCGGTCAATCAAGCCATAATTCTCATGTCGATGGTGTTTATATCAGCGATAAAAGTACTGGATGGAAGTAAGCTGATGGAGGTATCCGACATGAATTTGTAAAACGTCCGTTATGTTCACCGGTCGTTCACACCCATCCTTCAAAAATGACCAGAGTCTCAGGCTAGTGTGTGGCCGCTAGTCAAATCATATCGTGTTTTATAGGTTCGTGGACAGTTAGTCGAATGTTGGCAGTCTACCATAACACGGTGGTATACGATTGCGGTGAGCAAGCGTTATTTCCAGCACTCGCATTAATTGGATGAGAGGCAAGTAGGCCTAACTGATGACTCGACGAAATGTCATGCATCTCATCATGATCACTCGATTACATGCCATGTATCAGCGATTGAGAAAGTCGTTCATCTTTTCCCCTGTAATCTTCCTGATCGTGTGCACAGTCGTTTACATAATGACAAGCAGAAACATTACAGGGGATAAGCTCTAATGAATAGATGCTTAGGTACACCAGGTTCATCAGACGAATACCAGTCTCTCGTGCTTTGTGACACCCATCAATGCATTTATCGATGGGATAGACACCGTGCCTTGGATACTCTACGCTGCATTGGATATTCTTGCGCTGTGGATTGCTGTAAAGCACTTCTGTGAACTGCAACGAACAAACATAGGAGACTATTTCACGGTGTGATTTTTTTAAAACTCACTTCGCCTACCTTACAGGTGAGCTCGGATTTTCAATGTATAGCATCATTTGGAACGTCTCGCAACCCACCAAGTTCCCTTGAGGTTCCATGGCATGGGTAGGAATTATTCATGGTCGACTACGCGACATCGGCTACGGGGTTCTGATTGGATTATGTCCGAATATGTGGAGCAGGGAATGAGATATCGAAATGGCTCAACGAGGATTCATTCAACGACATCGCAATAGGTGAACACAAGTGAGACCTGGGCAAAGTTAATAAACCCTGGCATCATCTCTTCCGTGGCCAATGACGTGATCAATAACCCACACGCCTCTCAATATATCCTCATACGGAGATCACAGAATTAGACGTCGTTAGCATGAAGCCGGAGAACTGACAGAAGATCATATCTCGCACGCTCTTGAGAGGAAGAAGCAACATACATGTACCGCGTTCGGCTGAAGCCTCATTATTTCGAGGCGGTATGGAATCAATGGAAGATACCGCGAAGAACTTGGACTGAAAGGGGTACAATACCACACAGATGAGTGATCAAAGAAGGTGGTCCCGTGCGGGTAAGTAGAAATGCACTAACCTCAACGGTCCATTCCTAGTGATCGTGAGCTACGCTATGACGCAATACGCCGCACGTTAGAAAATAGTCCAGAAACTGATTGGCAACGCATTCAGGGTTGCTCTGTGATCCGCATAAAACAGGTAGAGCAGATTCCCAATCTTGGTCTACGCTTGTGGGCATCTCGAATATGATAGAAATTCACAAAGCCAGCCAATACGGTAGATGGTTATTCCAAGCGTGAATATCACAATAACGCTTCGCACTGTGACCTTTTGAAAAGGGGTTCAGGGTTCTCCGTCATGATTGCTAGAGAATCACGGGGCGCACCAGCTGAAACATTTGACCAGGAGTTGTGAGCGGCGTCGCTTCGATCATTGTGCGCTTAAACATGCGGAGTGAGGCACCCAATGGTTTTGCACGGCAGAGGATAACGGCAGGGTAGGACACACGAGAGCAAATGCATTGCGCAAATGGACAAGACGTGCTTCCTTGAATTGTTTTCTTTTTCCTGTTTGACCCGACAGTTGTCAGACTGCAAATGAACACAATTCGAGGAATCAGGATGATTCAAGAATTCTGAATAGAAGTCATAGTGCAGAATAGCCCTGGGCACATGAAGGTCTGTACAATGAGCACAGAACGTCATGTAGAGCGTGACGCCCTCTACACACCTGTTCAAGTTGTGTTCGAGTCTAACATTCAGTCGAAGGCGCGTCGGACATATCCGGGTAAGGATAGTTCTGCCAAATTTCCCACCCTCTTTATTTCCTCATCGTGGGTCTCCGCGTCGTTACATTCCTTTCAGTAGTTTACCTCAACCTGCTCGGAGACGCCTAAAATGCGGTCTGCAGTGTCCACATCTACCTTCAGACAGGCGGCTCGTCCTCGCCGTCTACCAACCCAGTGTTCACGCTTTGCCAGCTCAAACGCGGAGACAGCGCAGAAGAAAAGCCAAGACGCGCTCGGGTCCGCCCAAAAGACAGCGGAAAAGCTTTGGGAGAGCTCAAAAAAGTTCCTTGGTCCCCTCGGCGAGCGCGCTGGAAGCATGCTTGGATGTATGTTTTCTCGTGAGCTTTTACCCTTTGCCGATATTGATGCAGCTCTGTTTGTGTTCAGCATACCGTCAGCCTGTGATGTACAACTTGTCTATTGCACGCGAATTGTTGAAGCAGGTTTACGTGGCGGAGCGTTTGCAACCTCCCACCGACCTTGCAGTGGTGAGAAGCGCATACTCGACATTATGGAGTCGTGCTAGCAGCCAGGCATATTGGCGAGGGATACTCAGTTCCGGGGAGTGGGCCAAGGTTGCCATATACGCCGTGGAAGCATACGGCATCTTCAAGGTTTGTTTGACAATGCTTTGTGATGTTACAATTGTTAACTGTCGACAGATTGGAGAGATTGTCGGACGGAGAAGCGTTGTCGGATACAACCTTCATTAGACACCACATTATTTATCAGCGAAAGCATGTAGTTATGCTCTACACTGATTCTACTGCATAGACATCTCATTTCTGCTGATGCTATTTCTCGTCTTTCAAATTTCCAATGACAGACGGTGAGTATGTTTGCACCAGATTGAGAAGTCATGGATGATGAAATAGATATCCAAGTCATGTGTGGCAACAGAATATAAAGTATAGACGCTCTAATCCTCCTTCTTTGCACCAATCTTCTTTTCTGCTTCTGTAATCGATGCTGCGTCTGTTTGAGGACCGGCAGCAGCTGAGAACAATGGTTAATTGAGTGTCATGACAAATGCATAGGAGATCAACGTGCCTCCGAACATTGATGCAGCCTTGAACGGTCTCTTCAGATCGCCCTCTGCGGGCTTCCCAAGGACGTGAATGGCAACAGGCTTTGCGTCGTATAGATTCTTCAAACCCATAAGGGCTTGAATAAAGAGAGGCTGGGTGTACTTCATGTACAAATGGAAGAAGGCCATCATGGCGACACCAAAGTACGCAGCACGAAGCTAAAAATTGCGGAGTAAATCCAAACTCCTTTTTGTCCATAAAAAGTGACGCACCAGTTTCGACGTTTCGGACAGGTCATAGTCGCGGACCGTGGTAGTCACGAGTCCTCCAGAGTCGGACGACTAATACATGTAAGCCCAACGAGTGCTGCTTGCTATATGAATGGAATATTACCATGGGGTTTGGTGAATCGACTGGTACAAGCACTCAGATACGCAACGAAAAAAAAATTAAGACAGAGACTAACCATATTTCAAGACGGTCTGGTCATTCTTCTGCCTGACCTATATTATCGCACGTATTCAGATGCCACGTATGTGTTCTAAAATCTCCTGCTGACCTTGTAGGAAACATAGAAGTATGCACCCATGATGATGACTTGACTTGTAACATAACCTATCCGCACATAGTTGAGAACTTCCGGGTCATCGAATGGAATTCGACGGGCAACTGAGAACACGTCACACGAGTTTCATAAAAATTAGTAGCCTTCGGAATAAGACAGTATATGCTAACCTTGCATCGCGCCAAGGGAAATAACGATGTTCTGTATGCCGGAGTTCATTTTGATGTTGACCACGTAGTCCTTCAAAAATGTTACTTGAAGAGTTTGAGAGTGAGTAAGGATTGGAAAACGGCGTGACAATATTGTGTGACATACCTGTGCGTGTGACAAGGTATCGCACTTCCAAAAAGGTGCTGTGTATGACGTCGACCGCATGATAGACATAATAAAGCAGACTAAAATTCGAAACTCTATTAAATCTTTCTTCTCGAGCTCCGATGTATAACAACGAGGCTGCAACCATATCCCGCGCGACCTCTGTTTCGCGTGCCAGTAAACATGGCTCGACAGCCTCGCGCAACCAATCTCTGATCAAGAAAAATGTTGCTCCGCAGGATCTCCGCCCATCCGATATTCTTATCGAGCGATTTGTTTCGTGGAAGGCTATTGTGAAACAACTCATCAGTTACTTTGAAGGCGTCGCCGATATTGAGAACAACATCGCCAAGGAATACACAAAGCTTGGCGCAGTAATTCAAGTACCTTTCCGCTCAGGAAATCAATTTCTAGGTGAAGGAGGTCTGCAGGTATGGAGATCCTTGCTAGCTCCACTTTATTTCTCAAACAATGCATGATCAGGACGTGTATTACGGCATTCGCGACAAAACACGCGTCATCGCCGACCAACATGCAAACCTAGGGCGGACCATCGATAGCTCCATCGTGCAACATCTACAGAAACTGCACGTAGAAATTAAAGCGCACATAAAGGTGCGTACTCTGCTTAAATATTGTACGTATCGCACCTGAGTTTATCCAGAATGTTCAAAACGACACCGGTAAACTGGCCACCAGTGTTGCCAAAGAACGCGAGCTATCCGGAAAAATGATCAGTGAACTAGCAACGAGTGTCAGCATTTTCAAGAATACCCCGATGAGCGTGACTAATAAAAGTGACCCGTGAGCACTTTAAGGCTTCCTGCGATGAGATGCACCTTTGACGTGTCGCAGTTATGTTGCCAACATAGCAGTCATGAGACAATTGCAAAAACAGGTTCACGAAGAAAATGCTCTTCAGAAATCCATTATTATCATGCAACAGAATTCTGCCCACTTCGAGGAAGGAATTGTACGGGCCATTCAGTCGGCGTGGCAAACTTATGATGAGTGGCGATCTCGAATGACCAATTCAGTGCAAGATACCTGGCATACCATGGGTCGAAACATGGTCTCACTTGCGCCCGACCGGGAGTGGATATCATTTTCAGCCAGGTCTGACCATCTTCTTGATCCCGAGACCCCTCTGCGAAATCCAGAAACTATTCAGTACCCCTCGAAAGAAGACACCTCGGTCATAGCCGTGCATACCGGACATCTTGAACGCAAGAAGAGGTTTACAAGGACCTATCGCGAGGCCTACTATGTCCTCACTCCGGCAGGATTCTTGCACGAGTTTGCGACGTCTGACCCATCTCAATCAGGCAGTCAAACACCAATATTTTCATTATTCCTTCCGGCCTGCACGCTTGGCCCTCCGTCAACGCCGTCTTCAAAGTCTCACAAGTTCCATATTGAGGGTCGCAAAGACGGCACGGGTACCACCAAACACGGCTCTTTTAAATTGCCCATGACGGGTGGCCAGCATGCTTGGTCATTCCGTTCTCGTAGTCATGAGGATATGATGGAATGGTGGAATGATGTCAGGATGCTATGTGCCCGTTATCTCGTCGCTAGCGAGCAGATGGACCGCGGGGGTCCGGTCGAGGCGGCAGTCCGTTCCGCTGGATATATCAGTGACGAAGAGGACGAGGAGGAGGATGGGTCTAGCGTTGAAGAGAATCAAGAAGACGAAGATGAAGACGATCTGTATGAGGATGCTGACGCCGTTGTTGATGACGAGGAGGATCATAAGGATCCGCCTTCTTACTCAAACCCTGCCAGGAATTCTTTTAATGAGACCCATCAGAATGGCTACGCGGTAAGTATCTTAATTTTAGTTGAAGTGTCCGCTAATGATTTTTCTGCTCAGCCAGACAAACGAGCGTCGTCGATAAGCTATGATGATGGCACAGCTTCGTCACGCCCAAGCAAGCGTCAGCAGGAGAAGGCACCCGAAGGACGACCTCCACATGATCAACATGTATCTGATACTGTGGGTCAAGCTCCTAGTGAGCACGAAGAACGCAGTTCTATGCCAAATAGCGGTGAAGCTGGTCCTGCGCCAATGGAAAGCAAATTTACTGAAGACCTGGAGTGATTGAGCGGCGGCACTATGGTTATCCTCCACAACGTAACTTAATCAGCAATCAATCATAGCTCATCGGACCTGTTCCTATACTTTATTGTTTTTTGTGTCTGCATTGTCGCATAATTCTTACACGAGATTGTTTGATCTATTTAACACGCCTAAATCGATGAGAAACCCCGTCGGGAGCCGGTGAAGTAAGTCCAAATATTGATGTTATCATGAACTTTCATTAATGCCCATGGATTCAGAACAGCTGCATGTAAGATCAGCACTGAACGTGTAATGACAACCACCAGAGAATTTCTTAGGAGCAAAATATGTTGAGTTGGCGCATTCCAAATCTACGATTGACCACTCCTTGTCATAGGGTTGAAGGCACCATCATGATAACCCACGAATGCAAAAGTCTCCGACCGTCCAAGACGTGAAGGGGGAAAAATGCGTAGGTTCATCCAAGTCGGGATGATGACATGTTGCTTTTCGTGCGTCTTATTGTATTTTCCAAGGAACTTGCTATCAAAACCTTGCGGACAATTTAGATCCCACTCGGTACCCGTCTCTGAACTATTAAGTTCAGAGTGATCCGATGACAGGCAAGACGAAACTGTCATTTCAGCATGGAGAAGTCACTCGTTACTGCTACAATTATTCCAGCGTGTGCTAGAAGTTAATATGCCGGGCCGATAAGTATTCATTCAAGTCTTTCGATATATGTACTAGTATGCATACCCCGTTCCCTCGACCGCGATGCTATGCTCCTCAACATCGGGATAGTAATCGCAGCTAGAACTCTCAGATTATTCAACATCGTGGTATAAGTGCTAAATTCCTGGACGTAGCGTTCGCGCGCAGAAGTGGTGCCTGGCGGCCGCGAACTGCTTTTTGTTTCTGGCGGTGTTCCACTTCCTTATTTGGACCACTCTCACCATCGATACCACCTTATTGTCAATTCATAGACTTCATCATCAATCCTTCCATTTTCAGGTCACGGTCCCCTTCAGGTGATTCTTATTGTTTTTGTGCTGTTAGGCTCACAGAACTGCTTCGATCGCCTAAGCTGTTTTATCGCGTCAGAGGCTTGAAATGTACTGCAGACGGCAGTCAAGACAATTAGACCGGAACTTCACCACACGCTTCCGATAAACTTTGTACCTACACGCAAACTTTGCTCTTCCCTGGCCATGGACCGTTGAGAACGTATAAAATGTCGTGATTATTCTGTCTTTTTCTCTAGGTTCATTCGCCTGTCTTCGACCTTCAGAGCAATTGCGCCTTACTTTGTTTAACTCTATTCAAAAAAGCCATCCTCCGCTCAAAACAAATGGACGCCTTCACTACTCTCATTGCATTCTTCACCACCTCTCAGTTTGAGGAATCATCACCTATCATCTCGGTGCCTACGGATGAGGAGTCCAGTAGCAGCAGCGGAGGCTCATACTGCGTGGTAGCTTAAGCGCCTCCCTGTGATCATAGCACTAGGTAAACATATTATTGAGTTCTGGTATGTCTTCCTAAAATTATCGCGCTGGTCACGATCCTTAATCTACATTGACAGACTCTGCGAATGATCGAAGGTTATGAACAACATCATTTTCATCGTCAATATGACCACAAGCACTCTCGCCAGTAACATTATGCCTCGAAATTTTTGTTTCGTGGATGTACATATATTATTACATTTGTACTCTGCATGCGACCCCACATAGCATCTCTTCGTTCATACAATTATTTTTCATTTCGTTCATATTTTGTCGCACACTTTCGTTCGTTCAAATTTCCAGCCACTTTTTTCGGGGAGAGAACACACATTTTTATTGGAGTATATACACAACGCGGAATATTTTGTTATAAATTATTGTAATGGCGTCGAATCGATGGCAGTAGCCATTCCTGTCAATCTTGGCACGGCGAGCGGATTCTTCTGTCACTGGCACGACCAAACTGGTGGTAAGCCGCTGCAGCCAACGCGGCATTGCAAGGATGGAAACCTGCAGGCTCACCTCCGTCTGTTCGAAGCAGCTTGTCAAAGTTATCGTGGATATTATATTCGAGCATCATGTCATCGAACGGGTTGTCCACTAGCCTTTTTATGTTTTGAATAGTTTGTTCGGACATTCCTGAGTAATGCTGAACAATATTCCACATTGCAGCCCCGGAATGTACCTGCATAATCCAACTTGCAGGCCAGAATTAATGCGAACCGCAGAGAGATCCTTACTACCCGGTTCATGGTGAAAATACTGACGGCCCGTTTCAGGATGTGCGCTCCATTGAAGGTTATCGAACTGGCGGGTATGTGTACTCCATCCCAGAGATCTGAAATAACGCATCCATAACCGTCTTGTTGATTGACCTGTTGGAAGTTAACGCCAAAAGCCACTTTTATACCACATACTACTAGGACGTACATTGCTCCTAAATCCGCTACGTCGTTCGGGATTGGCATTTGCAAGGCTGTCATACAAGGTGGTGTCGTCAATAGTCAGCGTGGATTGACCAGAAACCAGGTCTGATAGCTGGTGAGATCCGGTTGCGACTACTAAGGGGGAAATCGCATTGATATCCGACCTGGCAGATATTAGCCTAATGATAAGTTTTAACTTACATAGCCATAAGAGATACATGAACCAAGTCTTCGCGAGGTTGACTTGTTCGCAGTTCTCTGGACACACGCAGATAGCCCAATCGCCACCGTTTTCGTGAGCATTTCTCAGCATCGAGTCTAGAACCCTGGATGGATCCACGTCGTGCACGCTTGGTGGAGGTTTGATCCACTTGTCTTATTTCGCCGCTGGCCGCTCTATTATCTGTCAAGTCTGCTCCGCATAAGTTACAGTGGATATCCCAGCGTTTTTCATAGTCATATACGTGTTCCCAGTGAAGCCGATGACAGAGTCAGGTTCGCTGGTGGTCTCGCTCAAGTCGCTTGTATTGCTCGCGTTTCGTGAATGAGGCATGTTAAAACAACGGTGGTAAGATCTCGTATACAAGGGCAAATTCAGAAGGGTCTGCCCTACAAAGTACTAAGCCCGCATGAGCCTGAAGGAACACCCCGGCAACAGCCGGACGGCTCCTGCTCACTAACCTCATCTTGTGCGTCTGAAGCTCAAAAACACCGTTATCTCTGCAGCTCCGGCCGAAAGGCATCGTTCAACCTTCTAATGCCTATCCGCCACGTGTTTGATGGTGGCGGCCAACCTTCGGAACTTGAGAAGCAGAGACACTGTTCAATGCTTTCAATGCGTTTGTTCACATAAAATCAACTTTTGCACCACATTATTCCGAACACAACCAGGTTGCGCTTCTGTAAAAGAATCAGGTCTGTCGTACATGCTTGAAGTCTAATCAGCAGCTGATTCATCACTAGAATTACGTGGCTGAATCACTGTATCAATATGCTGTGCGGCTGTTATCAACTGTCGGTGGCTTTCCAATGAACTTTGTCGGTCTGTTTGAATGATTGATATCCGTTAAAATAGTCAAGAGTCGATGACTCCCTCGAAATCACAATGACTAATATCTGTAAGAACCACTGGCACAAATGTTGTGGCGGCTTTGTGCCAGCCATCACTGCTAAATTTTGACTTGACCATGGATTTGGAACGGTCAAACCGAATATCATGGCGGATGACATCGTCGCTCCGAGTTGGCGGCAATCTGGAGACCTGGGCCATTCATTACATTTCACGTGAATTTAATGCCTTTGAATGCGGCTGTAAATTTGTAAGTGACACTGAAGCCACTTTTTCATTATCTGGACAGATAGATATTAATCCATAAACAGCCAGCTCGGGTGGATGCGGAATACGACGTTGGTATGAACACTGCCCTCTTGTAGCTCATACGCAGTACTCTCCGTAACTTTCCTTCCACCCTGACCTATAAGAGCACGCCGTGGAGTTAATGAAGTATTATCAGTTGTATTAGTCTTGAGAAGTACTTCTGTCAAAATGACCAGCACAAAACCCACCGACGCCACCGCTTTCTTTGGTATGCCGTTCTCGCTGATGACTCAACGCCCTCACTAACTTGACCAATCAGTCGATTTCATGATGGGAGGTACCGCAGCTGCTATATCGAAGACTGCAGCCGCTCCCATTGAACGCATCAAACTCCTTATACAGAATCAGGGAGCTATGATTGCTTCTGGAAGGCTCGACCATCCCTACAAGGGCATCGCTGACTGCTTCAAGCGGACCGTCTCGGAAGAAGGGGCCATCAGCTGTGCGCTGTAAACTTCTTAGTACAGCCGTTCATGATATTCATCCTCAAATGGGAATAGTGTGGAGGGGTAATGGGACGAATGTGCTCAGATACTTCCCTACGCAGGCCCTAAATTTTGCATTCAAGGATAGCTTTAAACAAATGTTTGGTTTCAAAAAATCAGAACAATTCGGTTTATGGGTTCTTGGTGTGTAAAATGTTCCTTTGTATTTTTGAATAAATGGCCGAAACGAGTTGTCAGGAAACATCGCCAGTGGAGCAGCCGCTGGAGCATCTTCCTCTGTCTTCGTGTATTCACTTGATTAGTACGTCCATGACGTTGTGGAATGCAAATAGGCATTGACACCATAATGATGCAGCGCCCGCACACGATTATCTGCTGACGGCAGGAGTTCCGCTAAAGGAGGCGAACGCCAATTTTCCGGTTTGATCGACGTATACAGGCAGACCATCCGTTCCGACGGGATTCTTGGCTTGTACAGAGGATTCGTGCCCAGTGTGGTTGGCATCTGCGTGTATCGAGGTCTCTAGTGCGTTCACAATTCTTACTCCGGCATAAATATTTAATGATGCTTTGAACAGCTTTGGAGGGTATGACACAATTAGAGACACGTTCCTAGTAGGAAATTTGCGCGGTAATTTTGTTGCATCTTTTGCTGTGGGTTGGGTGTGCACGACGGTGAGTCGACAGGTGTATGGCTACAATGACCTTGAACATAAGTCTCCAGGGAGCGGCATTGGCTGCATACCCACTTGACACCATCAGGAGACGGATGATGATGACAACCGGGGAAAAGGTAGACCATCTTGCTTGTATGCTGAGCACGCCTCGACCGACTAATGGGTGTAGGTACAATACAGATCCTTTATTGAGGCTGGAAGGCATATCATGGCCAAAGAGGGTGTAAGGTCGTTGTTCGGTAGGTCAAGTGCGCTGAAGGGATGCAATTAACGGCCTGACACGCACGATGAAAGCTGGGGCAGGTGCAAATATCCTTCGTGGTGTGGCCGGGGCGGGTGTGCTATCTTTGTACGACAAGTATGGTTGTCCTAGTACATTCACTTGCTATCTCTAACTCCAAATGCTTCTGTAGATTCCAGGAACTCGCTTGGGGAAAGGTATACCGAGCTGGATCTGGTTGACATTATATCAGAGGACGTGCGATGCAGTAGGAATGCGGCGAAACAGTTATCGTAGTTGAGAAGACGCTTATCAGGCACCAATGTCTTCGACCCTAGAGTAATTTATAACTCAATTGTTTCCTTTGCCTTGAACTTCCGGCCTGCACGATCTGCAGATCGAAAACAGAATTGATTGCCATACAGATCGAAAGCGATATGCGGAGCATCCAAGACAGTTCTGGATCGTTGAGCACTAAGCGCAGAACTGACAGCTTCAGCTGGCTCGAATTGCGTTTGGAGCAACGTAGAGTATAAGGGAACTGCCAGCGTGAAGATTGAGTTCCGTTTTGGTATCACTGAATTTTAGCGTTACAACTACATTGAAAGGGGAGAAATGGGAGTACTTATTCACGTTTGAGTTGATCTTTGCGAGTGATTACTTTGAAAGCGTTCTCAGTTTCGTGGATCACGATACCAGACAGGCCGACTAAACAAGGATTCTTGCTCTGACGAACTGGAAAGTGAATAGAACATGTGAGTATATGAGCAAATAACGACTGGACTTGAATACCTGTTAATAGAGAACCGTGGATGTCGGCCTTCACTAGCTTCGGGTGCATTGATGATGCATTAGGCATTGCTTCTGCGACTGGAACGGAAGATGGAAGCGAGAGCCCAAAGAGTTCAGACATGTATCCCATCCATAACTGATGGAGTGGGAGGAATAGATCAAATCTGCAGATGGATGGTCAGCAGACAAGCACAGCGCTCAAATTCTCAATGATCACTTTTCTGCCCCATTCTCAAGCTTCCAGAGGCCTTTTGCGTCTGTGGGTCTCCGTCCCAGCGCAGCAGTTTTTCTCTTCTTCCTTTCCGATTCCCTTCTTGCTTTCTTTGCGTCGTGTGCTTTCTGTGCGTTACTGGCGCGAGTAGGATTTTCTAGGACGATGTGCCTATTCTTAACACGGTTTGTGTATATTCCCTGTGGGTCTCCTGATTGGGTGAGTGAAGCCTGGATATATGTGGGCGTGAAAGGTGTGTCGGTGCTGAGCTTCACTCGCTGATTCTGAGACTAAGCACTTTAGGTCAATCCAACACAGCCTTGGATTGAGAGATGAAAACACCGTTTGGAGAGCCAGCGGCTTGTATGGATCAACTTGGTTTAACAAGGACATGATAATGGACTCGAACGCCTGGTAATGAAAACTTATCGAGGAGTCACTACGTGGAAGGTGGTTAGCTGGAGGTTAAATTGTGAACTATAGCAAGCTGCTAGCGCGACAACTCGTAGTACGTATACGCAGCTGAGTTCAAATCCTACTCACCGCTGTGGTGGCTGTCACTGGTCGACGATCGAGGGCAAGTGGTTATCCGATACTCACGTGACATCTAGTTATCATAAACTTTTCTAAGTAACAAGGTAATATCGGTACCAAATATATGACTAACATGCCCACTACAGGGTCACCATCCAAACCATCGTATCAGCCAAAACAGGAACCAATATCCAACGGAGTAAAGCTTCAAGTTATTGTGAGTAATCAGTTCTCCTCGTTTAAGTACAACGAGGCGTGGACCAGAGAAAAACTCACATCACAAATACCATGATGGCCAGAAAGGAACGAATTGGAAGGAAGTTCTCAGCGATCACCCTCGCAAATGCGCGTCACCGGTCGCTGAACAAGTGCGGCACATCCGACATACACAGCAGGTTGACCCCAGCTTCCTCCAACTCCGCCTCTATTTCCAACTCCACATCATGGGCGATTGTAACCATGCCTCCATTCCACACTTCAATGCGATCGTAGGTTGCGTGTGCTTCATTGATCAATATGACAGTGTTTCCTCTAGCCAAGGCTGCGCTACAAGTAGCACGGACACAGTAATCGCTTTGCATGCCGACAACTATGAGTTCAGCGTCGCGTGGAATAAGTTCTGGGAGTTTTGTTCCAGCAAATGCGTTGTTTTTCAACTTGTCGACAACGAACTCGTGCTCAAGTGGTGGAAAAACGAGCTGCCAGCCGGGGGAGTTCGGTGCGTCTGGATCACCTGACTCTCCGGAGTTGCGGATATGAATGATGCGAGGTGGAAGCTTTGCAGCGCGAGCACGGTCAAGAATGTGTTCAATGTTCCGATAAACAGTCTCAGAAGAGGGGACGCCGCCTTTAGTTGGGCTGCTGAGCATACAAACTTGCAGGTCCAGGAGTAAGAGGACACGGCAAGTAAGGGCTGGAGGGCTTTGAGGACTCGGATGCGGGCTGTGATGACTGTCAATGGGGTGACGGGTCATGACATGTAATGAGAACGAGAAAGCCACGGACAATCCCAAGGCAATCCGATCCTTTATATATACACCGACCGCAAGCCGGGTGAAAGCCTTAGGCCTTGAGGCGACAGGGCTGGGATGAATTCGCACATGAGTAACTATCGCATAATAATATTTGCCTCTATTTATCAATCAAGAATTATTGACCGCGTGACGTCACGCGACCGTCTCAATTACATACACAAATTATTCGCATCCTAATTCACCTTAGCTGGACCCAGGTGCTTTCAGAAAAATTATACGACATTTTCTATGTGTATCACTAATTTTTCTATACGACTGGTTCCACAGCTATCATCAGGTAACCAGGGTCCGAAGCCTCTTCGATGACGAACGTGCCTCGAGGAAGAAGGATGCTTAATTATGATAACAGTGCTCCACTTGTTGACCTTGACCATCTTGGTAGGTTATCATTACCACACCGATTGGAAAGGGACTGAGTGAGTGCCGTAATCAAATGCTCTCACATGCTGAGGAGCCCCACACTCGGCGTAGACCGGCGATTCTAACGGAGGATGACTGAAGTATCGATCCTTTCGTTTCTCTGTTCGGTGATCTATCTTGTCCCCACAAAAAATTGCGATCACTTTTCATTTTTTACAGGCCGGGACAATTCTGCAGAGCTAATGATATAAAACACGTGGCCATATAGACTGACGGATGACATGGCTTCGCTAAGGTCCCAGTGACGAATTGTCCATCGCATGCTTGCGGTACCAAATGATCTTAAACGGTGAATTGTTTGAGGGACCCGTCCAGGAACCAAAATTATTTCGGGCAAGGCATAAGCACATTGATTAGACCGAGGAGATTGAGCGCAACGGGCGGCGATGTGCGGGCGAGGAGACATGTTTCATAATAGCTTGTGCTCATACTCTCCGACGTGCAGGGATCGTTTACCGAACTGTTCACTAGATAAGCGATCTTCTCCCGGCAGCTCCACCCCTGTTGTGAGAACAATCATCCAAGTATGAGAAGCTCACTCACATGTCTGATGAGTCTTTGGTGATTCGAATTCAATGCATGTGTAGATTGTAAACTCTCTTCAAATCAAATTATTACCATTTCTGTCGCATGAGTATCGATAATCATCTGCTCAAGAGTTAGATTTTTATCAACAGTACACATCGGTGGCAGAATCAAGTAGAGAAAACCTCTTCGAACTCCCCCGACTCCTTCATTTCCTTCACTACATCCAATCCTCCCACGAATTCGCCTTTTACCATGAACTGTGGGAAGGTGGGCCAATCGTTCACTTTCTTCAGACCTGACCGGGAATCAAAGATCAATTGAATGATATCCCTCAAAACCTGCGTAAACTCACCTTGTCGCACACTCTCGTCACTGAGAATGTCAAAGTGGGTGAATGCAACTTTTTTCTCCCTCAACAACGCCACGGCAGTCCTGGAAAATCCACACCGAGGCGTGTCTGGCTCCCCTTTCATGAATAGGACCACTGCGCTTTGATTCATGATATTGCGCATACGAGCTTCTAACTGTTCTTCCGTCTCGGAAGATAGAGGAGGGGCAGGAGGTTGAGATGTCGTTGACTGGGGAGCTGCAGACTTGTTTCCCAAGTGCTTTGTGATCGTTTCTTTAAGCTGGGTCGCATCTCCGCCTTCGATTCGGGCAAGTAAAGCATGACCCTTTGACGTTCGCTTAGTCACATTCAGGGAAGAAGAGATTTGTGGAATACTCACCTGGATAACTAAGCATGTCGGAACGGAGTTGATGTCAAAGGAGTCTGTTATATCTGCTTGCTCTTCTGCCTCTACCTGGTATTATGTTGTCAATCATATGGTGCCTGATCAGGTCCCCGGTACTTGCCCTGAGTGCGAGCAGTTTTGGATACGCCTTCGCTAGCCCTTCCACAACCTGGTTCATTTGTACACATGGCTCAGCCCAGGACGTCCAGAAGTAGATTAGTGATATACGTTTGAGATCCTTCGAGAGCAGCTCTTGAAATTGTGGTGTATTCGGGATGTCAACGAGATTCTCGAGTGTGGACATAGTGTTATCCAATTAATGCGATGGTAGTGGTTCAGTGAACAAATAAGAGCGTTACGCGTGAAAAGCGAGGATGAGCTGGCTATCGATTGAGTCGACCACTACGTTGTCGTCCTGTGAGATAATAAAATTGTTAATTATTGAGAGTGCTGACTGATTAGTTTGTCTAAGATGGCGTTATCGGTGCTAACTCGGGCCGTGGCATTCAACGCTATTCAAGGGCCCTCTTGAGGGCACACTCATCGAAGAGACAAACAGCAAGTCGCAATCAAGTCGCGTCATGTATGCATACGAGGATATTACGTAGCTGAGTACAAGTACAAGTACGGGAATATAGGCATTTAACAGTAATTTTCTAGAAAGCTTGATTCAATCATAACACAGATGCACAACTGCAAATAACAAAGAAAGGCGACTTCCTTACGTGATCGCTCAGTACTCAGTGAGCATCCAGCCAATCATCAACGCGTTCAATTAGCTCAGCCTTTTTTCCCGACACTGGTTGGCTCTTGCTCTTGAGAAAGTCCTAGGAGGAAATGAGTGGGATGAAGCTTGATCGCGGACAGCCAAATAATACCTTAAGCTGATCCACACGGAGCTGCAGCAATGTTGAGATCAGGCACTGCATCGGATCCTTATTCGAAGTACCCACCTTGGCCAAGGCACCAGCCTCGTGTTTACTGCGGATTTCCGCCTCGTCAACTGACACGTCCTGCGTAGTCTGATCAGCAGACAGTCTCATCACACCAACAGGTGCACGTACAGCCTTCCTTTTGGATCCTGTGGTCACAGGCACGATATTCGCGGATTCGTCGGTCAAAAGAGCCCTTTTCCACTGCTTCATAAGATTCCCAGCGCGCTGATGCAAAATTAGATTGGAGAACGCATACCTGTGAATGGAATCCACGCACCTTGTGAATCATATCATATTTGGGACGCGTAAGATCCTCGAAGGCTTCCGGATCAAACTCTTCACGGAAGGCACTTGCTTGCAGCTGGGCATTGTGATATGCAAGGGCTGTAAGCACAGGTCAAGTTTATTATAGCCAATGTCTCGGAAGGAACTTTGACTGACCGGGGTTAGGATTGGAATCCGGTGGATATGCTCCGTCCTTAACACAGAGCTTGTCAATCCAAACCCTTGCGGCGTCCTTTAGCTCATCCGGCGCTATGCGGCAGTTTAGCTGTAGGTTAGAATCCGATACATCTTGGCACACCTCGGAACGCTGTCTCCAACGGTGCTGCCCTAATATCATCGGCAAATGGCAAAGGGATGAGATGAAACCCTGCAGGTTCGTTCCACCCCCCCTCTTCGCAACTTTCCGCCTAGTCAGGGAGAGGCACAATTGGCGCACGATAAATAATAAAATATGAAGCTTACTTGCGGAAGCATTGCGCAGAAAACGGGAGCAGCGTTACGTCTTGTGAGTGCCAGGACGAGACCAATCTTCTTCTTCTCTATCATTTTCTTCAGGAGAGCGGCGAATGTGCGTTTGCTTCCCGAGTATTTCTGCATTGCACAGTCATTTCGAGACAAGCTAAAACAATAAGCAAACGCACTAGTTCGTCGGGATAGATAAATACAGAGTGTTTGACATTGTCCTCGAAAGCCAGTTCTGTACGTTTCTTGAAACCAAGTAGCTTGATGCCTATTGGTTTTTATGTGAGAAACAACTCTGAGACTGATATCCACAACGCACTTGGTTCAAGGTCCAGGGTGCGGAAAGACCTGACCTCATCTGCAGTATAAAAGGGCTACGCAAGGTTAGCACTAAAGCAAGAGAACCAAGGACACATACTCTTTTCCCCAATGGAACAGCTCGGCAAACAGTATCAGCTCCTTCGCCTTCGTCATCGCTGACACCTTCAGCAGGGGCGGCACCGAGAGCCATCCCATAGACCATTTCGGCTTTGTCCACTTCCGCTTGTTGGTCCTGTCATCAGAATGATTAACGCTAGCACACGATACCAAATTAATGCAGCACCTCGTCCACGTACACCGTACGACTGTTGGCTACTTCCATGCGATCGCCGAGGTCGACGAAGTACTTGTAAGTCCCTTTCCTCTGTTCTGTGACCAGCCCGTAACTGCAGCAAGTATGTTAAAGTCCAGTAAACTGACAGGAGAATCACTGACCCTTTGATACTAATCACAAATCCGTCCGCTAGTTGGAAAGGAATGCTGAAGATGGCGCGTTTCGGCGACTCATGAAAACGCATTTGAGACAGAAGATCATCGATACGCGTGATAGATATGGATTCAGGAAGAATGCCAGTGTCTTCGTCTTCCTCATTCAATACGTTTGGCAACAAAACGGACTTCGGAAACCATTAGCCAACCATGAGAACTAGTGCAGATGCTTCTCACCGAGTAAAATTTGGACGGCTCGAATGGCTTCTCAGGAGTGGCGATGAAGAATGGTTCAATTTGAACCCCTGATTCTGTCAAATCCTTATAACTCGAATTAGCCATCCGTGCACTTTCATGGAGATAGACGTACTAGAAGGGTGGTTCGAGCAGAGGTGACGAGTTGCTTGCTTCCTGGGTGTGGATTGTCATCATCTGTGATCAAAAAAATGCGTTTTGAAGCTGTCTTCGGTGCTCTGAATGAACAGGATAAGTGACGATACTTGTTCGCTAGACTGCGTCATGTTCACCCGTCACGCAAAACCCAGTTGCAGCTCGTGAATACATCACCCATGGGCATTTTCTTTCCTGTCAGTGGAGGAAACGTGGATTTGAGTAGATCCGGATCTTCTCGAGCAGCTTGGAGCACAACGTTGAGTTTCAAGCGTTACACGACGTTCAACATGACAAACCATCCAGCAGTTGAATAAGTTCTTGAATGGCTGGGGCACTTATGAGCGTAATAGGCTGATAAACGAAGGAGTTCTTCTTGATTTCTGTAGCGTGATTTTTTGCCTCAGAAGTGCGAGTCTTCCATGACCAATTGTGAACAAAGGCTCGATGTAGTACAGCGCAAACCTCACTGTATTGAATAGCACGATGCCAACAGAATCATTTGGGCCTACTATAACTTTCTTTTTCTGAATCTGCATGGCTGCCTCGAGGGCAGTGAACAGGTGAGATGTTTTGACATCCTCGTAATTAGGGTCATCTCGAAGTTCATGCATGGACTCTGAGCAATCAATGCAAAAGAGGATAACATCACGCTTCCCCTCGAAAAACTAGGATATATTTGCGTGAGCCTTCTGGATGATGGTCCCAACTTGGCAGGAAGCACTCACTGCGGCGTCCTGTAGCTCCTGTTCTTCTTCTTCGTCAATGATGTTCCAGTCGTCGAATGGAGGCATTTTAAGGTGGATAGAGTTGGCTTCTGTAGAAAGCGCTTTTGTGCAGGTCGCAGTTCCGAGTCAATGTGGTTGGGGTCAACCGTTAGGAGCTTGGAGCGTCGCGTTAAGGGTGATGAGAACGTGGCAAAATGTCAGGTGAGGAACGCGTATTACGTAAGAGATGCGTGATTGCGGCAGCGCATTGTGTACGATGGCAAGAACGACGTACACTGCCGAGTCTACCGTACACTATCGATATGCCACTGAACTCACAAACTAGGCTTTTGCCATTGAGACAGATTGAGCTGCCCATTTTGCAAGTCCTTCCGGAACTGAAAATCCGAACTGATCAAGATCTGGATGTCTGGAAATCCACCAAGGGATATGCAGATTATTTGTTGTTCCTCCACCGGCTGAGTGAAGCAGTGGTTGACTACACGCTTCCACTTGTGAACCCCCCGAAACAGAGCCAGGTCCGCAATTATGATTGCGCCATCACAATTTGATTTATCGAGTTCACAGGAGATCGACCGAATACTTGTTCTCCTGGATACCTTGAGCAACTGGATTGATGAAATCCCGCCCCTTCAGACTCCTCAGCGCTTTGGTAATCTTGCGTTTCGTACATGGGGTGCTCGCTTAGAGGAGGCGAGTCGCATCGGATATGCGTGACAACAGTGTCTCACTGCAATGACGATATTCCAGCGTTCTGATGAACTTCTATCAAAATTGCTTGGCGAAAAATTCGCCTCCGCTTCTCCGTATCTGAAGCCTTACTTGCTCACGTCGTTTGGATCGTTCCTGAGGATGGACTACGGGACCGGTCATGAATCATCATTCGCTATCTTCCTTCTTTGCCTGACCCTCGTACGATTTTTACAACCTGACCCAGATGAAGAACGACATTTGGTCCTCAGCGTTTTCGTACGCTATCTCCAACTGTGCTGGAAGCTCCAGGATGTCTACAGGTTGGAGCCTGCAGGGAGCCATGGCGTTTGGGGACTCGACGATTATACCTTCCTTGGATATATCTTTGGAAGCGGACAGTTACGAAGTATGATAATCCACTTTCTTATTTAGTCCATTTGTCTAATTTTGTTTTCATGTGACTTCTTACCACACAGATCAGACGGATATTACTGTAGCTTCCGTCTTAAACCCCCCGCTTCCTCAAAGCAACCTATACTTCATGTCCATTATGCGGATTCATCAGGTCAAACATGGACCGTTTTACGAACACTCGTCTCAGCTTCACTCAATCGCCGTTGGAGTTCCAAATTGGGGGAAAGTTCACAATGGATTGTTTAAGATGTATGAGGTGATGACCCTTCATTCTCCACGTCGGACCTTCTCATTAAATTATACTCAGGCAGAAGTTCTGGGCAAGAGGGTAGTAGTCCAGCATCTACCCCTGGGCGGTCTGATGGAATGGGATACCCACGTCGATCTACGTCACGCGCCGTCAATGTCGCACAACGCACCTGCCACTGCGGATGCCCGTGCTCCTTGGGCGCATCCTCGCTAGTGATTAAGAATTTTATCCGACAGGTTATACAAAGTATTTTTCTGCAATCTCTCCTCACCAATGTCAAGTAGATGCGGGATATATGGCGGTCCGCGTCCCTATCACCTTTACGGAATATCCTGAGAGAGAGACTCAATTGTTTCGTTGATTTCGCTTGGCCCTGGCGTCATGGAATGTTCCGGTCTGTCTGTCACACTTTCCGGCCAAAGGAGTGTTCGAGTCGCGAATATATGACGGAGATCTTACGGCGTCCAAAGGGTCAGCATTTCAATCTATCGGATGTTTTAGCTCAACCGCGTATGAATACTAAGCAGCGCAAATCTCTATCGCGGGACTCCTGCGTAGATAGTAGTCGCCCCCTTTGATTTCATTTGCAGACTGTCACAGATAAACTCGTGCCATGGGCATAAATCGCTATGGCTATACCGTTCCGTTCAATGACCTCGACCCGGGCCTGTGTCGGCTGTGTACCCCGGTGATAATACACTACGCTAGCCGAAGCATTTCCTCTCCCTCGCTGCACAAGGTTGAGCATTGCCCAAAACGACGTTAATTGTTTGTCCGGACGATTCCTACGAAGTTCACATCTTAACGGCGCCTTTGAACCTAAAAAGCATATGGGTCGACCTCGGTCCGCTGCAGTCCGTTGCTTGCGCTAAGATCACTTTGGAAAATAACGCTGAATGGGGATTTTGGGGCAATGAAACCACGTTTCTTCCCGCCAACAACTCGAGGCTCGAAGCCTCAGGAAGCGGAAACCGACGCAGCTTCTGAATCCACTTCTGAGGACAAGCTCCATTTGTTGTTGTGCATGCACACAGCATGACGCCCCAGACGGAGGAAACAGGACCCGGGAGAAAGAACTACTTGATATGGACATGTCAGAATCAAGGTTCAGTCTCAAATGGGGACAAGGATTCTGACAATGGAACGTATAAGTACCATGTTGCACGAGAACCAGTGGGGGGGTCATGGGAATGGTCTCAAATAGAAGACCGTGAATTCAAACTATACCTGTCAGCATTTCAGGAGGGATGTCATCGCCTACCGATCGGAGAAATGCTGCTAAACATGGAGTACACGAGAGCTCACGCTGCCCTGCAATGGCAGCTCGCCGAGGAGGGCGTAGCTTTATAATCGTGGGGAGAAATTTATCTTTGGTTACCTCGCGTTCCGTCAATAGAGGGAAGTGGAAGCGAGATCTATACTGATCTCAGCTATAACGGACGAAAGCGACGAGAACACGCGGCGAAGAAGCGTCTTCGACGGAAAGCAAGGAACACACCTGTTTATATCCTTCTCTGGGATTCTGACTGGTTTGAGGTACTGGGAATCTAGGTTTCATTCTGTTGTTTAGTGAATCTGACACGTCTAGGCACTACAATAACCAGAAGCTCCGAGTCAGTCTACTCGCGATGGGAGGCATGCAGTGCTTTAGAATGTATCTCGGTTTCAGATCGTGGGCGTGATGCTAGTCCGAAGAACGTTAACCAATTGCCAGCGTCAATGGAGGATACCCTATGTAAGTTTTCCATCGAGGAATGGTTCTTGAGGCGCAAATCTATACAATCTTGACATAGAAGAGTCCTCGAAGAAGGGGGAGGAATGAAAGCGCAGCGGCGGTGTTATGACAGAATGAACTACGTCACGCGAATGCTGTGTTGGTGTTACACCACTATACATTACGTAATTCGGAACTTCCAATGGATCATCAAAATTTCTCTCAATTCAGTTTGAACGAGTCATTTGGCAATTGTGTAGGCCAACCGCAAATCAGCCTTTGCCAACAGCAAATCGCGTTTCTTCGCTGTAGTCGTTGTGACGGCGACTCCAGAGACTCTCGGTATCATCATTACTGATCAGGAAAGGAACAGTGATCTCCGCCTGTTGACCCTCGAGTACGTCCTTCATTTCTCCTAATATATCAACCAATACTAACTTTCCACCGCACTGCCAGGTGGTCTTCTGTTCGTGGTAAGCTAAAAGCTCCATGCTGTGATGGCGTTTGATTTTAAACCTCGGTTCAGGCGAACCTCCTTGACAGCACTCTCTTCCTTCCTTCGCCTACCTCATTTTTTCCACTCTCGTCTCAGTTTCCTTTTCCATTGTTTTTATTATTATCACCTTACCCTTCAAGCCTTTTCCTCGCTGGACAGGGAGCGAGGAACCCACCACTTACTGAAGAGACCCTTTACTGCCGTACTAGCCCGTGGTTCCTCAGAGACAGCGGTTCTGGTTCGGTAATTCGAGGTTTTGAAAAGAGCTCCAGCCATCCACACCGGCTGCGGTCAAAACTCCGTTATAGACAAGTCCGATCACATAGTTCTATCTCCCGCGGACCATCTTCCGATGTCTCCGGTTGAAATCCTTTCTGCTTTGAACCCACTCGACCACTTCGTTTCAAGCAACTTCCAAAAATTACCAGGAAATTTAGACGCCTCTTTCGACCCCGTGGTCCAGGACCTGTCGGCATTGATTGACGTAGCAACCAATGACACCGCAGGAGAGAACCGGCTAGATGATGACAAAATATTTTCTTGTCTTCCCCCACTGTTTAGGGGACACCCCGAGATCCATCTTCGCAAGGGCATCATAGATGCCGCGATGCGGGCTGGGGCGAACGAGGTTGATGCAGAAAGAGCCTTTTTTGTGGCTGATCTAAGCCAGGTCTATCGCCAACATGAGCGATGGATGAAGAACCTTCCAGAGATTGTCCCACATTACGGTCTGTACCGGCCCCTTGGATATCTCTTGTAACTTCTGACCAAGTCCCTAGCGGTCAAGTGCAACCCGGATCCATACGTTATAAGGCTTCTCGCTGCTTTGGGGGCTGGCTTTGACTGCGCATCCAATGGGGAAATTTCCCAGGTCCTCAGCATTGGCGGTGTCGATCCATCGAGGATCATTTTCGCCAACCCTTGTAAAGCAACTTCTTTCGTGCGGAGCGCTGCAAGAGCCGGTGTTAACACTATGACGTTCGACAATGCCGATGAATTGTACAAAATTGCACGTGCACACCCGGGTGCAAAACTTATCGTTCGTATCCTCGCGGATGATTCCAAAAGTATCTGTCGGTTCGGTATCAAATTTGGAGCACCCCTTGAGGTTGTTCCCAGCCTCTTGTCAAAGGCTAAGGAGCTCGGGCTAGACGTGATTGGAGTCAGTTTCCACGTGGGAAGTGGGTGCTATGACCCAACCATCTACGGGGATGCCATCAGGCGCGCCCGTGACGTCTTCATCATGGGGTCTCAAGTTGGTTATAAATTCAGCCTTCTAGATGTCGGCGGCGGTTTTGAAGATGCACGATTTGAAGCCGCCGCATCTGTTTTGGTCGACGCTATTAATCAATACTTCCCTGACCGAAAAGGTATCAGGCTAATTGCGGAGCCTGGCCGTTTTTATGTGGCCAGAGCATTCAGTCTTGCTGCAAACATCATCGCACGCAGGGCGCCGATGATCGAAAATTCTTTGGAGTCCTTGGATCCGAAGCCAAGTTCGGATGAACCAAGCGTCATGTGTATGTGGATAACCTTCTCATACTGTCACTAAACTTACTCTGGTGGCGCAGACTATATCAACGATGGCGTGTACGGCGCGTTCAACTGCATCATGTTTGATCACCAGACCGTGAACCCCTACGTCCTTTCCCTTGACGGATCGTTCCACATCTCTCCCTCGGAGCCTTTGTCACTGTGCAGCGTATGGGGGCCGACGTGTGACTCTATTGACTGCGTGAGCAAGGCAGTTGAATTGCCCGATGCCCTTCAAATCGGAGACTGGCTTGGGTTTGACAACATGGGTGCATACACTATATGCGCTGCGAGCCAGTTCAACGGCTTCAAGTTTAGTAACGTGGTTTATACTACAAGCAAAGGTGGCGGAGACGAGACTAGGCGCGCACTGTGCAACTTTGCCGCGAAAGGATATGGACAGGGCGGTGGACATTACTAGATTGGACTCATCTATAAGGATGAGGTAGAAATATCAATAGATTGGTGTTTGTCGTGATGTTTTAAAACTATTAATTTATTTGGGCGAGTGACGAGGTGGTCGGTAGTCGACGAGAAAAAGAGTCCGTATTTGGAGTAGTGTCGTGCGATCGTGCCTCATAATGTCACGCTTATTTTTTGCGTGTATTTTCGGTACCGAAGGCATTCTCCAGGATGCCGGGTCGTTGTTCCGGGGTTTCAGCTGGTTTCGCTGGATCCAAAATACGAATGAGGGTGAATCCGGAACGTTTCGAGGTAAACGAGGTCTAACCAATTTGTGATCGACGCTTCGCCCTTCTGAGGCACCCATGAGCTGATCGAAGCTCGCTTCCAAATAAAGGCATATTGCTCTCATAACAAGGTGAGGAGTAACCTCGAGCGTTCATTGATTCAGGTCCTGATTTAAATCATTTGTCAGCACAGTATATTGAAATAGGAATAGTCGGGGATTATGTAGTACGTTTCCGAGGGTGGGCTCATTTATGTAAATAAATAGAAAAGGGCGTCTCGAGGACGGAGCGAGTACTATGTGGGATTCTGATGGCCTGTTTCAAGTTCAGAGCGGGTGAAGTAATCCCGTGGGCGGCGTCACTAGATGTCGCGATAGGGCCATGTGAGTCAGTGGTCAAATTTGACGCGCGTGTCGCATGGAACTTAAAGAAAGGCCGGGAGTGGCATATAGATTTTGATAGCTATTGATACCCGCGACCTCGACACTCATTGCATCCAAAAGTAGTGTTATTGTCCGCAGTGTCTCCATGAAAATCATGGCTGAACGCTTCTGCCGGGAGAGTGTACAAACCTTGTTCGGTTGTCTTTTTGGTTGAACGTCAAATGTGCCTCAGGCTTCCCTCTGATGCGGCCGTTTAGTTGACAAGAGTGTGACAAACTGGCATGTTAGTGCCGTCAGAGAGGTATCCTCGTGATGGGTAGGCGACGGCTGAGTATGTCAGACGGAAAGCACGGAAGCGTGAGGAAATGTCATTGCCAGCGCTCTCTAGAAAGGTTGACAAGGTTTATTAGAAAAATGTGACAAGAATTCTTTCTCGAGAACACTGGCAGGGCAATAGAAGAATGGAAGGTTCAAATTTGGTTATGATCGTTTTGAACTTGCCGGTGCCGAGGCTTGCCGTCGGGGAAGCGTGCCTCGCGCGATTGCTTGGGCCGGTCTACGCATGTAACAGGTCTATATACGGCATTCATGTAATGCTATCTAGGTATATATGTCAACTACTAGCGTCGATGCCATTTACTTAGATACTAGTATCATCCAAAACGACAACGACGTGGCCGGAAACCCCAATATTATCATCACTTCCATCAATTCAATTCTGACTCATCATCCGCAGACATAACTTATATCAAGTTCCTGGTCTCCACCTTCTCCTCAAAATTATTTTATATTCCTCCTTGCCACTTGCTCTCTTCCCGGAATACTTTCTATTCCACACCTCTCTCGATAATGGCTTCCAATGTCCTACCCGTGAGCCACACTTCCTATTTACTTCTTCCTCGTTTCATTCATATTATGCACAAAGGACTTCTATGGCATCTTCACCTTCAATGCCTCAACAAGGTCCCCGATTTCGTCCGTACGCAAGTCCTAACCACCAGGTCACCAAAGGCCGCTATATCACAAGTAATGACCCAAGAGGTTACATGTAAGCACCACCCCTTCTATCCTCCCTCACACAGTCACCCTCAACTCCTTCTTAGTCCCGTTTTTGAATACCCGCTAAATGGTCAATGGATTATGATGGACATTGACGATGGGTACATTCTCTGGACGGGCATTTGGAAAGGTGAGAGATTCGCACTCACATGGTAATTCATTTGCTTACCCCCTCTGCGATCTCAGCTCTCGGCAATTCAAAGGGTGAGTATACCATGATCCTCCGTCTCCAGCTTGTGTCTCATATGCATCCAAGCCGACATTGTAAAAATGATCGATTCACAGCCTGACTTGGCCCCCGTCATCCGCCGTGTACGGGGAGGATATTTAAAAATCCAAGGAACATGGATGCCTTACGAGGTGAGCATTCCCGCTTCCTATATACAGCAGTGCTCACCCCATATTAGGTTGCCCTCCGGCTTTCACGACGGTAAGTTTGCGAGCCCCATAGCTAGGAGCACCCCTTGATTTTGATTTCAGAGTCGCTTGGCCAATCCGTGAAGATCTAGTACCTCTTTTCGGGTACATTCTTTTGCACTGTCATCCTAGGATAGCTGACTCATTCATTTTTTATAGGCCCACATTCCCAAGCACATGCCTCTCCCCAGACCAACCAGGCTATGGTCAAGTGGTGTCCACTGCATCCGGGCGGAGGCGGTCGCGCCGGAACAACCAAGTAGTCGCGCCTGCGCCACCTGTTCCTCGCGATTCGCAAACGTCATGGGCTATTCCCGCCGCAGGGCCAAGTGCTCACACCGGTTCATCAGCGCATTATCTGCCCCAAGGACAGCCAGCTTCCCTTCCATCGATGATGTACAGAGACCCGTCATCTTACTCTCATCCGCAGCCCATAAGTTCGCCCTTGCACATCTCCTCTTCTGCATCTCCGATTATGCGTGAGCGCTCCGCGCGATCACGGTATTCCCCTTACCCCGCTCCACCGTCCCGCAAACCTTCGATTGCAACCAGTGACTCGGTTTCGCTAGATATTCCTTCAATTTCTCTACAGGATATGCATCATAATAGTCGAAATGGCAAGTTCCCCGGAGACCAAATTGTGTTGCCTCCGATCCAACCTTTGGCTCCTCCAAAGCACATCAGCACTACATCATATGCACTGCCTCCCATTTCAGCGCTCGAAGACTTGCGAGGGATTTCTACGTACGACTCTGCAGCGGTGCTGGAACGCTTGAAGATGGACGACGAGTGCACCGCCGATGCCAGACACGAGGCAACTCAGTGGCCAAGGCAAAGATCAGTGTCTACAACATCACATCAACGGTAATTATTTTTCGTACCTGTATCACTTACAAAAATGATGACCCTTCTTTATCAGAGCACCACAATCCTATCCGCCAAGCTCATGGCCGAAACACGGATCATCAGGCACACATCGCTCCTCCCTGGATGGGCCCTTCAGCGCAGACACTTCAAGATCATATCGAACGCCACATTCGCCGGAGCCCAGCATGAGTTATCATTCATCTCATGACGGAAGCTCCGTTGATGGCGCATCTCCTGTATCGCCTACAACACCACGTTCTGTGGAAGTCTCGTCGTATAAATCGAGACATATTGTCCAGATGTCACCCGGGAAACAGCGCGCGCACGCGGGCTATGACACATCGCGGCTACCATCGCCTCCTGATGCGCAGAAGTACAGCCGGAAGTCAGCTGCTGGGGTAGACCCCCGGCTATCCGCTTGTCGCCATTCTTGCGATGATGACGAGGCTGAATCTGATTCGTCGGTACGAGGGCCACATCGTCCGTGGTAGTGTGTTTGATATCGATTCATTCATGGTTTTTCATTCCCTCATGGTCGTCCATATTCACGTTCGTCCGCACTGTCGGCCTTAATCATCTTCCGTATTTGATTTTATACTGTCATGTTTGCTATCGTCGCATGGATTCAAGCTGCATTGATTTAGTTTGTAATATACCAGGGTCACGTATAATAATTTACTTTGATAGGATACGCGGTTTCGGCCTCCTCTTCAACTTCCTTCAGTCTGAGCGAACGAAGGTTCAACTACTAGGTTTGGATACCACGTCCAATTCCAACATAGGATCTCGTGGAGCTCAACATTTTGATGTCGGAACATGAACATCTGTGAAGATGTTGAGGAAACCCTATCGGGACAATGTCCGAACCGCTATGAAATAGACACGACAGAACCACGGGGTCGAGACGTCGACCTGGCTGACACATCTTAATCTATCTTAATCTTATTCTCCACGATCACCTACATGGGTATTTAAATCCAAAAGAAGGAGACTGGATGGTATCGAAGGAACGATATGAGATTCTTAAGTGACCGCATCGATGACAAAATGTAAGCGTGTAAGCGGCCGGGCTTTTCGCGGCTGTCAAATTTCTGCGCGTTGACATCGTCCGAGGCAGGGCCCGTAGCCTGAGGTGGGAGCCCGAGTCCGGCTGAGCTGATACCGGTTTGCTGGTTGCCCAGGCAAATGACACGGTTGCGGATTAGAATTCTAATGGACACATTGTCTGGCGGCCGATGCGGGAGAACAGGGGCCTTAGTGGGGCAACTGTCTTCACAGGAGAGGGGACATAGATGCCGGGATCATGCGCAAGGGCCATTTCAAAAGCATGAATTAGGAAGGTCGGGTTGACGTTGTGTCAGGGACCTGCTACTGCGGCGCGACAACAGTTAGGCAGTCCTGTGCCCTGAAGTGGATCGCCTGAGAAGACTGTTTAGAGCTTAGCAATATGCTCGATGCTAGTTGATAAAAATATGACAGGCCTAAGTTAGGAACGTTGAACATGCGTGAACCACGACTAAGATGTCTTGCTTCATTGGCTTCCCTCAGGGAGTCAGGGAGTCGGCATAAATTGGCTGCGTGAAAGCAGTTCCCTGATTGTAATATGGTCAGGAAGTGTGATCATATGCTTCGAGATGCACCACCTGCGCATGCGCACTCACGGACCATGGAAAGACGATTGTAGATCTGTGCCTCCGTATTAGTCGAGTCGGTTCTATTCTCGAACGTCTATAAATTCGATCATGCAGTGCAAAGAAAATGGATCAGACGAACTTCGAGATCAAATCCTAGATATGTAGTGGGTGTCAGCTCTGCTATGAGAGATATCAGTCAGGATACTGTGTAGAATATATTGATAGTACCTGTTTTGTGCTGGTCAGAAACATCCGCCAAACTAGGTCTGGGAAGAGAGAGATTGATAGGAGTTTTCACATAATTGCCTCACCCTTTAATTCATGTTTGAAGCTAAGTTGCAGTGCTACTGAATCACAGCAGCAGCGAGATTGTTAGCTGCAGCTTGGTTATAGCTGCTCAGTTAATATGCGGCCATGAAACATTTCTAACAGCTTTACCAACACACGCAATCGCTGGGCGGAAGTTGCCGGCATGACTTCCTGATGGCGCAAGATGCTAGTGTACGATATAGCAATTATTGCCCCCTTATCAATTGGTCACTGAGTGAACACTGTAAGTGGAGAGACATGTGGCCATCTGAAAGGAGATGGTCGACATTGGCAGAAAGGTATCGCGCAAGATAAGGACGAGGGCACTTAGATGAAGCAAGGCTGTGACAGACCGTGAAATCTATTGTCCGTATGTGTCAATTTGACTTCAGTCTCCCAGTACTTGCTTGCAGAAAAGAACGAGTCAAAGCGATATTCAAATGCGATGGTTTCACGAGCTCTCTCCTTAGCTCTCGAAACAACATTTGTAAGTCGGGTTTTCCAGGCCCGGCGACAAGTTTTTTGTCATCTTAGTACCGTCGCTCAAGGTAGCACGCACATATCATATAGATAGTCCGGGAACCTAGATAGTACCGAGGGAGGGCATCGGGGCAAGGTTCGATGTTTGACAGGCTCCAGGACTTCAGTAGTGTTTACTGCAAGGAATCTATATGCCCAAACGCGCTTACACTTGGTGAGATTAGAATTTGGCGCCATGCGCGTCTGGAGGATATAGGTACTGAGCCCGAAAATGTTAAATGTGTGGGCTTAGCATACATGCATGGAATGCACGATGCACGTTTGTACTTAAGCGTGATTGCGCCGTTAACTTGAACGAACATGCCGGGAATTTCCGTACACGCGACAACGTTACCATTTTTGGTGAGCGTCTGGATTTGTGCTAGTATACGTACTAGTTTGCAACTCATCGACCAAGGCCCATCAACAGCACTTAGCTTTAACTAGACTCCCTTTTAGCGGCTATCTAAGGTTTTCCCATAGTGTCTGGACACTGGGCTTTGGGCCAGCGTAGGAGTGGTCCATCTATATCAACGGAGTCAGAAGAAATTCCGCTTAGGTCACTCGTGCCCTCGACCTTGAGTGGCACGTCTCTTCAGGCATTTGCAATGAAATTCAGGTGTGCACCATTCTCAAATTAAAATCAACAGAGTTTGATGATGCTCTGCCAGCTCGGCATTAAAGTTTAATGCCGTCGCAGATTGGTGGGAGGAATATATCGCGTATGTTTGATCCCTCATATCCAAACACAAACGTTCACAGTGTATCTTGAAGCTATGATGTACTCAAGCGATACATTTATCAGCTGGAAAAGCGACAACAACGGACCGGTGGTATAGAACCGTCCTATCATGACTTGGAGGCCAATGAACAGACAACCCTTGTCGACCACAGTGATACGTCTGACGCGGACAGCCTCTTTAAGCCACTGCTCGACAGAGAGCTGCAGAAGATTGTGAGATTTTACGAAGCGCAGGAAAAGGAGCTTCTGGGCGAGCTCGCGGCGCTGGAGCAATCTATTACGCAGCAAGACGAGGCAGGACTTGAGGCAGAACTCAACTATATGGATGAAGATGAAGAAGACGAAGAAGATGATGAGGAAGATGAATACAACATGTTGACTCGATCTGAAGACTACGACAAAGGGTCCCGCCGCAGGCGCCGCAAATCGAGCTCCGTCGGATATAGAACGCGTTTTGCAGCAGGTCTGCCTTGCAATACCTTGTCATGCACAGCTAACGCTGATTGAACAGGTTCTATTCGCGAGGAGCCTCCGAATCGCCGCTTTAGCGTCTCTTCTAGCGAGGCGGGAGATCTAGATGCAAGTGTCTTATCTCTTGTCCCGCGCCCACGATCGGCCTCGCAGGTTGCATCTGGCTCGCGTGGTGCAAGCGCCAGTATGTCTCCGATGGGGAGAGCTCGTAGCTTGGCTAGCCGTTTAAGGAGTATGAAGGATAGCATAACCTCTGCTGGAGACACCATCTGGACTTCAAAGAGCAGCTATGCCTTGGATACCCGGTTACTTTACAAGCGAAAAATTACTAACCTTTACGTCTCTTTATGCTCGCTGAGGTCTTATGTGGAGGTCAATTACTCTGGCTTTCGCAAGATTCTAAAAAAGTGGGTTGGCTCTATCTCGTTCGTGTAATATTTGTTGAAGGGGTTTCTTCAGGTATGACAAAGTCGTGTATAGTGAAGTATCTAGCATTTCATCGTGCCTCATTTATTCATAGCTCATCATTGCCTTCAGCTTAAAGACCGTTATATGCACGAAGTTGTGGAGACCTCTGCACCATTTACAGAAGAGTCGAAGGCCAGAATGTCGGATGCCATCGCCCGACTCACCGATCTCTATGCCAAATGTGTAACAAGTGGAGACAAGTCGGCAGCACAGCAGCAGCTAAAGCTGTATCAGCGCGAAAACATCGCATGGGAGCGGAATACAGTCTGGCGTCAAATGATCGGGCAGCAGCGACACGGTACGATCAATGGATTGGATGCTCTTGCGGGCGCTACGCTGGTACAGCAGGAAGAGAGTAGCCTTATTGATGTCCCGACTCCTCTCGGAAGTCTGAAGTTGACAAAGAAAGGGGTGTCGTTTACTGTTGCTCTAGTTGTTTTCATCGCTTTATTGAAGATGGACATCGTCGCTGGTGAAGAGGCCAATAAGTGTTTTGCCGTACTTGTATTCAGCACCATACTGTGGGCGACAGAGGTACGCAATGTCCTATGGCTTCTACTTGTTACTTATCTTCGTATTTTAGGCGATACCCTTGTTCGTGACATCAATTTGCGTCCCCCTTCTGTTAGTATGCTTACAGGTCATACGTGATGACAATGACACTGCCTTGTCTGCGCCTGATGCAACGAAGTAAGTTGTTCGAAATCACCCTCCTCGGAAATACTGAGTACATGATCCAGGTATATATTCTCCGTTATGTTCTCGCCCACGATCATGCTTCTGATCGGAGGATTCACAATTTCTTCCGCTCTGAGTAAAACCAACATTGATCGGATTTTAATCACGAGGGTCCTGAGCTTCGCAGGTACAAGACCCAGTTCCGTGCTTCTTGCCTTCATGGGTGTCTCCTGTTTTGCGAGTATGTGGATCAGGTAGGTCACATCTATTCCCGTTACTCACGTGTTGCCAACGTGTTTCAGTAATGTTGCAGCTCCAACACTGTGCTTCACTCTCATCCGAGTAAATGATATGCGTTCCACGCCCGCAGCAACAATTATCTAATTTTTATTGTCTTCAGCCGATCCTGAGAACGTTGCCCCCTGGTTCGGCTTTTGCGCCAGCGCTAATAGTTTGTTATCTACCATGTGCGAGATCAACCACTCATGACCACTACAGCTCGCCATTGCCTTGGCCGCCAACATAGGTGGTCAGAGCTCCCCGATATCGTCTCCACAGAATCTCATTGCCCTCGCGGCAATGGATCCTAAACTCGATTGGGCGAGTTGGTTTGCTGTGGCACTTCCGGTGTCTATAATTTCCATTCTGCTTATCTGGTTGCTATTGCTTGTGATGTACCGTCCTGCTCGTTCGCCTGACGGGGAAGGAGAGATCGAGATACGGACTATCCGCCCAACAAGGGAATCCTTCACTCTCAAGCAGTGTTGGGTTACGTTCGTCTGCTTATTCACGATTACTCTCTGGTGTTTTGAGCACGAAATCGAGGGCCTTGTCGGAGACATGGGTATTATTGCTATCATTCCGATCATCGCATTTTTTGCCACTGGTGTGCTGAAAAAGGTGCGTGGAGAATATATTGGCAATATTCATACTAACCCACGTGTTCTCAAGGACGACTTTGAACAATTCGCTTGGACAATTGTTTTCCTCGCAATGGGCGGAATCGCTCTTGGCAAGGGTGTTACTTCTAGTGGCTTGATGGTGACTATGGATGGGATGATTCATCGTCCTGCTCAAGGATCTCTCCTTGTACACTGTCGTTCTTGTCCTGTCCCCAGTCGTTTTGGTTTGTAATCACCTACTGTGGTGTTCGTAATTTACTCAAACTTTTTCCAGATCGTATCGACATTTATCAGTCATACGATTGCAAGCGTGCTGCTGGTTCCCATTGCGAAAGAGGTTGGGCAAAGCCTACCCGGTGAACATGCAAATCTGCTCATTTTTATGACTGGTCTTCTCTGCTCTGTTGGAATGGGCATGCCTGTTTCTGGGTTTCCTAATCAAACTGCGTATGTCCATCACACGACCAATGCGAGTCGAACCTGACGCATTCTGAATGACCAGCGCGGCTCAAGAGGATGAGCTCGGACGTCTTTATCTCTCTAATACGGACTTCTTGAAGAATGGCGTGCCCGCTAGTATTATCGCCACCCTCGTACGTGGTATATCTTATAACTTAACACGCATGCTTACTCGGCAATGCACGTCTAGGTCGTTGCTACCGTTGGGTTCGTTCTCATGCTAGCCATAGGGTATGTTCTCGTTGTTGACAACTTGAGCGACTGTTAATCATGACTTGTTTAACTTCAGACTCTGATTAATCCTTGGACCCTCACAACGCACATGCACGAAGTTCGAGTAATAAACTGGGGTTCCCAAATGGGAGATACCCTGCGCGTGTATCATACCTTGCTATATAATTTACAGCTGCAGAACACTGATAGATTTTTCAATGTCATGTCTTGTAGACTTCACTTCCAGTTCAACCGACATTCTGACGAACAATACTGCATATCAGACGAATGACACATGCCGGTGTAGAGGTCGGGGATTTTTCTGAGATATACCGTCAACACAACAAACCACCTTCTCAAGGTACGACTGTGAAAGAATTGCGCGAATGGTATAGTTCATGAACAGATTCTGCTCTCCGACTGTCCGCATTGCATTTGATCCAACACATAGCCGCGGGATGCGTCCTGATGCGTCTGGAGTCTGAACAGTCAGGTACGGAACTCTGTAAGTGCGAGATGGGGTTGTTGTTATCACACCCTCGTCTTTGCGGTATTTGATTTCGATATGTGCTGCCGCGCCCCCTGCTGCGTTTCCTGCGTAGTTTTCCATCAGACAAAGGACCGACGCATTGGCATCGGTGAAAGTGAAATGGCGATCAAGACCAAGGCGAAAGTAATTAACACAAAACCAATCGCCAAAGCATAGCAACCAAACTCGCCGTCATGATCAAACGAACCGCGCATGCTGGCATATGGCCTAGATTGTGATGTTCCTGTATCTGTAAGTGCACATGGACTTCATACACTCCGTGCGGCGAAGAAGTTTGAAGTCCTCACGCCCGGTTGAAGCTTGTGGCAACAGGCGGGGATTGATGTCGGCGGGATTAGTCCACCATATTCTACAACACCTTCCACATGTTCTAGAGATAAAGTTTCGATATCATTCAAGTTGACTTGTTCGTATGCGCCTTCAACGGCATCAAGTCGCACGCCCTGTTATGCAGCTATTCCATGAAGAAAAAGGAAATCGGGAGCCGAGACTGCGAAGCTACGCGGAAGGGGAATGCGGGACGTGAAGCAGTTTTTATACAATTCACATGTCCAAGTTGTAGTCTCCAAAGTGTCGGAATTCGAAGTCTATCTTCTACTCAGACTCGGATGTTCTCCTTATGCTCGGAGTTTTGAAAGTCATGCGCTGATGGAGGATACCAAGACATGGGAAGTATGCCTGGCAGGGGCCCTGCATTATATTTACTTACTAGACGATGACCAATTGCGTTCAAAATAGCTGGCTCACAGCACACGAGAGGGAGAAGGGGTGAGATTGTGGGGCATAATGCCACAATAACCTTCATAGTAGGAACGACTCTAGCCCCAGGTAAGTTAGCTATATCATGGGATGGAAACATGAATGGTGCACTTCAGTTGTGATGAGTTCCGTGACATCCCAGAAGACGAATAGGACTGTGACCATGCTTGGTGGTTAGATGGTTTTACTTTTGAGCACACTGCTGTATGTAGCATATGTTCAATTCGACCTAGCCGGTGCTGAATATACGACTCATTCACTAGCAACTAGATCGAATTGAACAGCAAACTCAGTACTTCGTTCGCACTGAGTCTGGCAACTGGCATGATCATCTGCATTACTACTCGAAAATCACTTACCGTGTGCCAGTGTCTTTGTTGATAAATTGATTATCACGTCATATGTTTCCTCTCCCGCCCGGTTTGTGATTTCACCCACTGATGCAAGTTTTGTGAGGAATTTGATGTGTTGAGGGATTGCCGTATGCATGCCAGCCTTGCCTTGCCAGAACTCCTGGGTCGTCCGTGTCATCCACGACGTAGATCCAGTCCTGTTCAGACTAGTATCAATTCATCATTCAACTCGATCGGTCTGCCTATGTGCTCGAGCTCAGTGGTTGCAAAGTAGCTGAACTTTGAAGGAATAGTAGTGATTTTTACGGTACCGGGCTTTAGACTTTAGGAAGTCATCAATTGATGAATTTGAAGAAATCTCACGTTTATTTGTGGGGAATTTGCATGCAGTTTGTTCAGACACCCGTCGTCGTTGTCGTCCATGATGACGAACACGATTATGTCTTCTAGTCCGCCGACAGCGCCAATGCCGAGCAAGAAACACCCTACAATCCTGCCAAATGCACATCCGTATGCAATCAAGACGACGTCCTCTGCTGTTCTTTCACGTTCGAACTCGTCACCGCATTCATCACCCTCAGTCAAACACCATTATGTTCCTCCATCGCCAACTCGCCCAAGGCATCGTCACACGCCTTCCATTTCGTCTGTTGAAGGTGTAAGGGTCAATGAAATTCTTCGACCTTCTCCGTTGCCTGTTCCCCCTTCCTTTCATCCCATCCCTCCAACACGTGCATCTTCAAGTTTCTCTCTTGATGATGACACAACGCCTTCTCGCAGACTGAGGCGTGCAGATACTCTACCATCATCTGCAAGTTTACCTGCTCTTAATGACTTGGACAGTGCTGTTACGGAGGACAATAAGCTACCTCGCAACCCCAAGCACTGGTCCACTGACGACCTCCTTTCACATCTTGCCACTTCACTCCGGGCGGAAAGCGCGTTGAGTACCAAAGATCAAGGACATCTCCTTCGTGTGATCAAAGAACAAACTATTACCGGTAGGAGTTTCTTGAGATTAACCGACGCTGACCTCGCCAGGTAAGTTGTATGTTCACGCCATTGAGTGTTCTCACAATTCAAAGGATTATCTGACGACTATCGTGTGTTTCTAGCCTGTCTTTGACACCCGGTCAGCGACTTTATCTGCTTGAGGCTTCCCGCGCTTTGCGTGCAGATGTTCTCCGCGGTCGCATATGGGTGGACTCATACCACTCTAAAGACATATCTGCGCACTCAAAGAGTGTTTATACCCGACCCACACGCAGCTCGAATTCGCCTTTCAACTGCGATCTGTACAATTTCTCCACTTCATCGGTGGATTTAATCCTCCCGCCATCTGCCTCTATAGGAGCTGATGGAGACCTTCCGCCATCCCCAGCCGTAACCTTGAATCGCTCCAACTCTGTTTCAGACTCTTCCGCGCAGAGGTATAGAGACCTTGCACGTATGCGAGTTAGGAGACGTGGACAGGTTAAGGGTCTTGTTGACACTTGGGAGCGTGAAAGAGGTGCCGTCAGCGGGAGCGAAGGCTCTATGAGTGGCAGTGATATCGATAGTGACAGTGACATTCCGTCCACTGAGTCACCCCTCCTGCCTGGCCTCTCAAATTCGACGATCAGCCTAACCAACCAGCCACCTCCACCGTACACATCGTTCAAGGAGATTGAGGACGAGCCGACCATTGAGGAGCTCCTGACGTCCTCTGGCCCTATAAAAGGAGCACGCGCTTGGGAAGTGGACTACGGATTGGGAGAGACCGTAAAGAGGATCCCCACTAGTACTACGACTGCCCATTTGCCGTTGGCATCTACACTTCCGAGGGTGGCGGCAGCAGTCGAAATTAACGCCGACTCAAACGAATCTTCAGTAGAATGCAGCCTCAGCAAGTTCAGTGACCTTGGAAACGGCCGAGCTAATACTCAGAAGCGAATCGTGACCGCGATATTTACCGGAGGTTCTGATAAGATGGACAGTGCGTCGGACAGTATACCCGTGGACGACATACCTCAAGCCAACTTACATCCAGGGGAGGTTGTGAACATTCTTGATGCGGCAGAGCGTGAGGTTACTGCAGTCGGGTCAGCTGAAGGCGTCTCTCTTGCGCCTGACCAAGTCGCAGCACCTTCCGATGATGATAATGTCATTGAAGTACTTGAAGCATCCATCGTGTCCACTCGAGCGCAGCTTGAAGCATTTCGAGCACGCCTAGAAGTCGTCGAAGCACAAGTCGCAGCCCAGGAAGCTGTTACCCACGCTTACCTTCGTCCTGAAGAAGCTCAACAGCTGCTCAATGAACATCAGCCCATAGACCACTCTTGTATTCCTGATCCGTTCCCTGCTCCGGACGACGTCGTCTTCTCCGGTCATCATCTTGGTTTGAGATCATTTGCGCGCTCGATCGTTGCTCGCACAATGGGATGGTTGTATCCCTACTCTCATCCTGGTGCACACCCTCGTCCAGAAGTAAAGGCTACGCATTCTCAAGGACTGAGCGTTTCCCTAGTGCGACCGCGCATTTTACCCGAGTTTCGGCTATCCTACTTGATCATGTTCTCTTTCGTGCTTTGTGCAGCTGTTTTGCGCAAAGTAGGAAAAACAATGCGGAGACGCTAATCGTGGTACCTATCCAGTCGATCTTCCACAAACACCTCGATATATTCTTGACATGTTGACCCTTGCTCTACTCCAAACAGTTGTATTCGTATATCATTCCTCGTCATCGCAATACCGTATCTAACCTTCATCTTGCTTTTTGTTTGTGCTTGTTTTACTACCCTCTCGTGACTTGTCTCCAGCTACCAGCCTCCCATCGCACTCTACCTTTACGATCGATCATGACCATTCACGACCATTCACGGCTACGTTCTTTGCGCCAATACATATGCATGTACCAAAGCCCAAATAGCGCCCAGCAGTACTCAGGCTTACCTTCCGAACTGTTTCTTTGAAGTGCGAGGGTATACACAAGGCTCGCGGTGTCCAAGCTTCAAGCATTGGTTGGATGTCCTTTTTTCAAGTAGGTGAATATTTCATTTGCTAGTTCGGACAAGGTGAATGACATTCTCAACCATGAGGCGTGGACTAGGCATGCGCCGCATGGCAAGAGCCTCATCACCAACTTTTAAATTCAGTTCTCTTCCCGGTGTCACTTTCAACAAAGCACACCAGTGGCTGTTGAAAAAATCAGACCTTGTGTGTAAGAGGTTTGCGCGGTAAGTTATGCGTCGACTTATGCCGTTCGGATACTCTGACACTTCAGTGATAGATGACCAGAAGACAGGACATACCGAAATCTTTGGGCTACATCATCTCGTTGCACTTCGAGAACAGCCAGCACCACGGGGAACTCGATACGCGCACATTGCCCAATTACCAAATGAGATTCTTCTCGGTATCTTTCGACAAGGTGCTGGAGAAGCTCCTAGTACAAGTGGCTCCCTTCCATTCGAGTTCGGCCGTTTCTGGAGTCTGCAGAGCTTGGCGTTACCTTGCGCTCTCCTCACCGAAATTTTGGACCAACGTATTCGTCACCTTCAAGACGCCACCGAAACATATCTCCAGATACCTTAGACGCTCATCAGATCACCCCATTGCCGTCACATTTTGTCATCGGCCATCTATTAAACGTCGCCGAATCCATCTGTTGAGGAGGCGTTTCTCCCTAGCATTCTTGATATCTTCCATGCCAAGGGCTTGGCGACTACGCAGCCTAAGGCCTGGAATGTCTCTGACTCGGCTCTTTTGACAATCTTGTCAAGGCTCGCTGATGCATTTGCTTCTGCCCTCACAGAAATCTCAATCAAAGGAAATCCGACGCTCAGGCTCGAGCGGGCGTTCTATTGGACCAATAGTATACTTAAGGTTCCATTCCTAATCAACGACTGCGCACCATCTTTGTCCTCATTGGAAATAGATTACTTCAACATACAAACCAACACTATGCCTTCGGACTGGTTCTTCAGCTTGCGCTCCCTGAGGTCCTTGATACTATAACAAGACGACTCGTATCGCTTGAGACCGGCGGGCGCGGCGGTGCCGGTTTCGCTAAGTGGCGAGGACCTGTGACTCCTTTTGCTATCGGCTAGTGCACTAGAACACCTCGTGTTTCATGGTCCAGTTGTTGGCTGTGGCGATGAAGATAACGACAATATCAGTGCACCCTTTTCACGGACGTTAATAATCCATTGCAAAACGCCCTATTTCCGATATCGTTTTAATCTCTTCTCCGCCTTACATGCACCACTTCTCGAACATCTCGAGATTCCATCACATGACAATGTGGATGAGGAGATCGGAGTAGAGGATCTAACACAATGGTTCTTCCGGTGTCAAGGGGAGCTAAAATTTCCACTCGTAAAACGACTCCGGCTGCAGCTGAAGGATGGCTACCTGCTGCATCATTCATCAGGGCATTCCCAAATGTGGAGGAGCTCGTACTAGGCGGAGCGGATGAGGTGCATATCTCATCTGCGTTGCTGAGTCTGGTGATACCTGACACTAACACCAAACGCGGGACTCTTGCACCTGGTGCTTGGCCTCGTGTCAAGACTATCTTGTTGGACGGCTTGACACTGGAGTCGTGGAAACGATGCGTTAGACCTCTTAGACGGTGGATGCGTGCCTGTGGACATGAAGGTCCGCTCGTCACGATACTGAACGTTTGTCCAGGCGAGATTGTCGATATGGCACCTATCGGCTGTAAAACTGCCGATGTCAATGCCCATGTGCTCAAAATTCTACAGATGGGGTCTCGTATAGGTAACGCTTACGAGTTAGCAGCGGAAAAAGGTATCTGGTACTTTTGCTAGCTAGATAGGCATCGTGCTCCCAATTCCAGATGGCAGTGTAAACACACATAGCCGCGAACGTGAGATGAACTTGCTTGTGGCAAGTTGTGGGTCATGTGGCTGTGTAACAACGAAATTTTCGATTAACTCTTGCCAGTGAGCGCTAGTGAGCGAGCGAGCGCCACTATCACTATTAAGTAACTATGGTATGCGCAGAAGTGCACTCACCGTGTGCGACGTGGCGTAACTCCTTGGTAGCGGAAGTGACGGTACCTTTCATGTAAGTGCCACGCATTCGACCTTCCGTTACGTTCATTGTGTCATCCCAGACTCTGTATCAATATGGTTTGTTGGGAGAATGATATAGGCTGATACAGTGCTCGTGGAAAGTGGACATGATGGTGAGTTGAAAGTTGACAATCGTGCAGTCCTTTCCTCTGACACTTACTCAAAACGCGAAGAGAAAACGCTCAGACTTCAAGTTAAGACTTGAAGCAGTGCGCCAAGGTAGAATGAGCAACTACGAGTCGACGCTTTGTTAACAGCGATACATCTCACGGCTCAGTCGCCCAGTGAAGGTGTCCAGGTTGCATGCATATCGTCTATGGATAGGTTATCGGTACTCTGACACATTTTGCAGCAACGCCACTGCCAATCCATTGCAACCCGTAAACAATGGCATGATATCATATACTTCTCTTGGGAAAATATGTATTGTACGAAATAAGGAGGATGAACCTGAAGATCCCAACCACTGTAACATTTTGAGGAGTTGATGAAGAAATGAGAATGCGACTTGACACAGTACTTGTCGGCCTCTTTTGGGCAAATTGAAAAATCAAATGTCCAGTGTTACCCCTAACCTCTCTTGCTCTCAGTGACGATACACATAACCATTGTCATCAGTTTGAGGAGAGGTAGGTCCATCGTTCCAGTGATGAATCCTCATCTTACTAAGATTTCGCAGTCACTAGTAATCAATGGCGCAAAATTTAAAAGGGAGAATGTCGCGGTGCTCCTTTTCATCGCTCCCTGCAGAGATGGTGTCTAGCATTCTCAAGGCTGGTCTGGAAGGCATCGTCCAAGATGATATGATGAGAACTCCTGAACCAGAGCACCAGATACTGGCAGGTGGCCTGCCGTTCCCTCATACCATGGCATTGGTCTGCAGACTTTGGCGAGATATCGTGTCTTCTACCCCTGAGCTGTGGACTCGGATCTTTTGGATGATAAGCGTACCCGAGGAAGAGGGCTGCCATCTTATAAACTCACAGCTGGAGAAGTCGGGCAACTACCCTATCCATTTGACCATAATCAACTCGTGGAGTCACCAACGTGGAATTCGTGTTATTTTGCACCACATTGCACCGCATCTTCAACGACTCAAGAGCCTTAGAATGGCTAACTTCTACGAGGCATACGACCAACCACACTTGGACACGCTAACAGGATATGCACCCCAGCTTGAGAGTTTACAATTGACAGATGGAAAACACATTCATCATTGCACCAACTTTAAATCACGTTTGAAACTCGACTGTCCCGCTCTCAGGATCTTTCACGCCGACATAATTGTAGCTTGCAACCTCGACCACCGGTGGTTGAAGAACAATTTGACACATGTCGAGTTCATGACCATTTCATGCGGATCTAATTGGATCCGTAACTCGCAAGCAGTGATGCTTTCTCGAGCGCTGGATGCAGTTCCACGCCGAATACCTTGCCTCACCTTTGACAACCTGCAATTGTCAGATTATAGTCTGGCCTCCATAAATCAAGCTGGCACCAAAATCGGGGCAGAGCAAGTGATCCTGCACATAAGCATCGACGCTTTGGCTGCCATCGATGACGATTGCCAGACCATCGTTATCAAGAAATGCAATTCTGTCCATGATCTTCAAAGCATATCGCTACCTTCTTCCTCAAGATCACTGGAGTTGGATGGGTGCGATAGCAAAGAACTGCGGCGAGTACCCGATACTCGTACGTGGGATGGCGATACAGTCACCATCACGAACAGCCACTCCTCCTGCATAGAGATCATCCTACACCTGCTCGGCGCACCTTTCAATGATCATAGTTGTTCGCTGTGGCGCCGTGTCACCACTCTCAAGCTCGTAGCCAACGGCGATTTCGTTCTGAACTTACCGTTGCCTTTACTGAAGGCGATGATCAGCAGCCGGCAGGGGGCTGCGGAGCAGAATAATTTGTCAGGGAAGAACGTCGAGGATAACGTGGAATTAAAAGGCGTGCGTCCGCTCATGGTGTTCCATGTGCATGGGGGACAGCCTCTGTCGTGCGAGGAGAGTGTGTGGTTCGAGAAACGGGTGAGGGACTTCGTGTGGGACTACAGGAGGTAGAGGAGTGGTTTGTATGCATGGACCATTCTAGGGAAACGTGTTGTTGATGTTCAACTTAGCTGATGACCGCTAGAGTAGCAATACTGAGTGTTTAATACTTATGTCCCGCTCCGGGTTCCCCACTGCGTGATCAAGCAGCAACGAAAATTGTCTGTAGAGACTATTCGGCCCACTGGCATCGTCTTCGTAGATTGATCCGCCGCCGGCCTTCAATGCATAAGTACTCAGGAAGCCTCACTTCTCGGCATCTGGTATGCATTCTTATCGCCATTCCCCTTCGTCTGAGAAATCTAGACTCGACTCTAGACTTGCAAATTTAATCTCTTCACATCTTCACCATTTCGCGCAGTCACCTCGTCGACACGAGGCCCTTTATCATAGCATAGCCCTTATGTGCCTTTCACTCGGTTATAGGTCTATATTGTCATACTTCCTCCCTTTGTTCCTCATTCGCTGTAAATAAGATGTCATGTATTAATTTTCTATCTCGGACTTTGACCCTGCAGTGGACCCACATTTTTCGAACGATAATCGTGTTCTCACTGCTCGTTGTACTTGTTACCAGCGCTACACCTACATTTGCAGAAAACACGCACTCAGAATCTTGTGAGATGCGTACTCAAAATGAAGGTCACATTTTGAGTATGTGTCCCACGGACGCAGGATGTGTTAGATGAGAACGTTCCTCAGTGCGAGTCATTACACGCATTTCGTATTAATGAAGGATTCGCCCAGCTATGTACTTCGTATGCGGGACCGGACTGCGATGGGATTCTCCTATACACGTGAGGCTTCCAACTTGCAATCAAGACGGGAAATCCACGTGTCGTCTATCATTAATCATTGGCCAACCATAGGGTCTAGAAGTGCTTCATCCTACCTATTTACGAGAATTTATATCGCAAGAAAGTCCTCTTCTTCCTCAACGAGGATGTCTAGGAGCTTGAAAAATGACGCCCCAGGAAAACCCATGACGTTGTAAAAGTCGCCGTCAATCTTGCGAATGAGCAAGTTGCCACGACCCTGTCGTCTGCGTGAATATCACGTTATAAACAAGTTCGAGAGAGACCAACTTGAGCTGCAAAGCCTCCTGCCCGATCTAGGCCTTCCTCACTGTCCACGTACGCCTTAAGTACATGGTCCGGATTGTCCCCGAAGAACACCAATGTCCGCTCATCTATAGATCTGTGTGCACGACGGCAATTCGGTCAATGGGGCACTCTCAAAGAAAACAATACCCTACTTGATCTCATATCCAGGAGCACTCAAGATCGGATATACTGAAACAAAGATTAGAACAGAAGAAGAATCCTAAAAATCATAATTTTCACATACCAATTGAAACGCCGGTTACGACCTCACAAACGCTCCCATTCAGGTCCATCAGCATGCGCATATTGTCCTGTTTCGAGGATGGTTTCTCGAGAAGCTCTTGCCGCACACCCGTCTCCATCTCAATCGTCGTCGATGGCAGGGCATGAGTGAAGACGACGGTATCCGCTGATAGAATATTAGTCCGCTTAGATGGCAACTTTCCAGAGGATACATACCACCGATGACGAGATCTGGTGGGTCGTCTAGGTCATCTGTCTTGTGCAAGTTGTGGAAATATGGGTAGAATTGAAAGCAACGAACGTACCAGTAATCTTTGATACACCTCCACTGCTTTCTGGGTCGCGGTGGAAACGGGATATTCATGAATATCCTCGAAGGAAGAGAAAGGGAGGTTCTCAGCAAACGTCGATGGGACAACCTCAGGTGCTAAGCCCTGTCTGTATGTCATTTAGAGGTCGACTTGAAGAAATGCTGGGTTCGTACCAGGGTTTGGAGTATCTCCTTCCTCCTTGGACTTGCAGAAGCGAGAATGACACGCTTGTTAGTTAGTTTCTGGATGGCAGGTGTTTTGAGAGCGGTTGGCAGAACGGCATTGTGTTGGGGTGTCATGGATCTTAGACGTAAATAATGTCCGACTTCAAGTTGTATATGTTGCTTATTCAAGGGTTCTGGGCAATTGTGCAATGTGGGCCTAATTCTTTGCCGACTCTCACTCTTCAGATATTGGTTATATGTAATTGGCAACTAACTCTCTAGGCGACCGAAATCTTTCAGCAGTAGTACATAGTATCGTACTAAGTATCCCGTCAATCATCCTTCTTAGCCGAGGGTGGTGGGCCTGGTGGCTCCACAGCCGGGGACATAAGCGGTGAGGGAACGGCGAAGGGCGAACTGAGCCCTCCGCTAACACTTCGTGAGATATTAACTGACTTCCCCTTCCTATGCCCTCTCCCACTCGGCGGCGGGCCAAACGCCGCCCCGCCAAAGCCAAGCCCGACACCTGTTCCTGGTGTTGGTGGAACGCTCGTGCTGCTAGTCAAGGTAGGCGGAGATAAATATGGTGAATAGGGATATGGACTTTGGCCGCTGAATCCGCCTGAGACGGGCGTGTTCGCGTATGATGCGTACGGCGAAGAGGAACCCTCGACGACCCAGCTTGGGCCTTGTCTGGCAACGTTCGTCGAGTTTTGTGCAGTGGAACGTACACGTAGCTGTCCGCCAGCCCATTTTCGCTTCACACCCGTAGCTTCGGCGGCTACAAGTCCTGGAGTGGTATCTGCCCCTGAGACGGCGTCCGCTGCGCGCATGGCGACACGAACGAAATACTGCGCGCAGGTGAAAACACCACCGATGACACCCACACAGCTACGACGATATTTCAACTTTTGAGTGATGAAGCAAGAAGATCACCCTACCGTATTATGAATTGTACCAACGAGGTTGTGCGCTGGTGGATAGTGATAACCATTGGGTCGAGGTCGAACTTGAAGAAAATACCGGGGACTCCTTCATTGTGCTGCATCTTACGGGTGTAGTGAGTCACGCTGTATTGGTTTGTCTCGAGAGGCCGTCTTCGGGGGGCAATGTATGTAGTTGGAACCACATGCAAGAAGTATTGGTACACCATGAACGCTATTGGTCGATGAGTCTAAGTACGAACAGAGAGGTAAAAAACGTACGTTCTTTTGCGATCTCGAATGAGTAGTCAAGGGGTTGAGAGATATCCGGGAAGTATGGACCGAACGAAAACTCGGTGATCACATGGGACAAGTTCATCTCTTGAAAATATCATAGAATCCATACTCATTGAACATTGAACATGGTTGCGACTACTCACTATTGTGGTCCACATGCATGTGACTATTATAGCCATGTCCGAGCATTGTAACATGTAAATTGGCTGGCTATATATCAGTATGAGAAGCGGGAACACAGAGGGTCAACATACCAGTCACTTTCTTAACTTGTAGAGAGCCATAAATACGACATGCGCTTCCATCCGTCTCGTAGTTGTATGTAGGGCGAAACTCGGGTTCAGCGCGGCGGAACCAAGAGAAGAATCCACGCGATTTTCTGGATTGCGAGATTGCCTGGCGAGCAGAAAGAGCCTTGGCATGTTCCCTGAGTCGCGATTGAAAGGTAAGGGGTGGAAACACTTGTAGTAATGATGACTTACTTGAGAGTTGTTGCTTGACCAATATCGAAACGAGTCTGTTAGGGCGAATTAAATGAATGCTCGCCTTGCAGAAGAAAAATCAAACGTACACCATCCAGACGGAACGCCTTGCTGAGGAGCAAGCGGTCGCCGACTACATCACGCAAGTCCACACTAAGATCTGCGACAAGTCTCTAGTTCAGAGGCAGAAACTCTGTGATAGAGGGACTGGAAGGACTTACATTGACAAGGCATATTAACTACCATGTCAACGTTCACATCTAAATGGGACTGGCCCTGGGAGTCTATGCTGAATTCATAATCTGGCCAACCCCAGATATACTCTCCAATATCATTTAATACAAGTAGGATTGCGATGAGAGCGACCAAAAGAGTGAAGAAACCACGGGATTCTGAGCGGGCTTTGTAGGTTGAAGGAAGTTTTGGAAATGCATCGAAATGTGCGAGGGGAACGGCAGCATCGAACTGGTCTAGTATGGAGGGCTTATCCTCCCCCGACATCGATGATGGTGAGCTCAGTAGGAGAGCGAGCTGAACTTGATAGTCGTAGTAAACAAGTGACAGTAGCATCAACTTAACCGACGTGTCATCTTAAGGACCCCGAATACTTCCACTCGTAATATTAATACATCTTACTAGGATCTTCATCGACTTCATCATCGACGATGGCGACAAAACGCAAAAATTCAGAAGCGATAGATCTGACGACGTCTTCTACATCGTCTATGTTGTTACCGGCGCCATCTACTAGTAGAAACCGTCTTCCGCGCTCTGCTACCAGTTCCAGGAGTAGCTCACAGGCTTCTCGTTCACAGAGTGGCGGACCAAGATCAAGCGAAGATACGACATTGCTACCAGATCATGCAGAAGAAAGACTCTCGCATCACAGGAGAAAGAGACGCAGAATTGATGTCAATAGCGAAGAGCAGAACGACGTGCACCAGCTCTATGAAGCACGTCCGAGTCTGCTCTCCAATCTCCCAGAGAACAATGTCTTAGAGGCAAGCACCTCGTCACAGGTCGCATCAAGCTCACTGCTGTCGAGTTGGAACATGGCTCCCGATGACATGCTAGGATCATCTTCAGTCGCTAGCCGAGGAACTAGAACTTGTTGACCAACCACCGCCCACCCAAGAGTCAGTAGCATCCCAGGATTACTCAGATGCTACAGATGCAGGAGCTGAAATTGACATCGTGGATCAAAGGGGAACATCTCCATTAGTCTCCGAAATTACCAGTGTCCCTGCAGACGACGTAGTCGTGGTTAGCCCTACGTTGTCACCGCATCGAACTCTGCCTTCGCTGCGCCCAATTGTCATCGATGATCCCATTTCCCTAGAGATGACGGGTGTATTCACACCCGAACCAACTACAAGTCAGAATCCTTATGTTTCTCCCCTGAACGCCACATCTTCCTCATCGTCCGCGCCGGAGCCACTATCCGCTTATACATGTCCCATTTGCTTCTCACCTCCAACTAACGCAACTCTGACACCTTGCGGTCACATTTGCTGTGGAGCATGCCTCTTTGCTGCTGTCAAATCCACAGTGAAGCGGAACATGGTGATCGCTATGGACAGAGCCCCTGTTCCAAGGTCAATTTTGTCTTTCACACCTTTTCCGCCTGTAATCTATAATTTGACTGATCATACTCAGATGTCCCGTTTGCCGCGCCGAAATACCTGGGTGGGATGGACGAGGGGGAGGGGTGGTTGGGTTAAAAGTGGAGGTGGTTTTTTCTCTTTGAATTTGAGCACGCCTCGTGTGATGTGATGTACACATGCATATGTTATATTGACCATGCTTGAGACACAAGAGCTTCTGGTCGAGGCAATATAATTCCAATAACGACCTTCTAGAAATCACGTAGCAGTGCAATCATAGCTATCCCTTTCCGAGTCATCGCGGTCGCCACGAAACCAAATACTTCTGTGACTGATTAGCGGGAAAGCGCCATGTCGTTTCAGCGTGGTTGGATTAATATTAGTGATCGATCATGGTCGACACCGAGTCCGTACCTGAATATACAGCCTCTTCATAACAGGTAACTACTCCTTCGAAGTTAACTTCACTACGACATGGCAAAATCATTAAATATTCCAACCGGCGAATTAAATGCATAGTAGCCTACAAGGCGACGCGTGCGGTCATCGGTCATAACTTACGTTGATTTCTTCTCGGCATTTTTTGCGTAAGTGCAGTTTGTTTGGCAAAAGCTTTTGATCCAAACAACCCAAAACCTCAGATAATCACAACTTAATCAGATACCATATCAAAGATATCGATCTCTCATTTTTGACGTTAAAATTCTTTTCTAATTCGCAACAAACAGCGATAGTCATGAGCGCCCGCCAATCTTTTGTTCCTCGTTCAGCATCTCGTGCTTCTACCCATGCAGACACTGAACACCCGTATGATATGCCGCTCCGTAACCAGAATTCCCTAGGCCAGCCCCAACGTATTGGCGGTATCCAGAATGAACTTGAATCAATGCAACCAAAAACAGACTCCGAGAAGAAGGCTCGCTTTGCAGGGATGTTCGGGAAGCACAAACTCGCTGGCAAACCCAGCTCCGGAGATCATCAAGCGGCTATGGACGTGTCGTTCTCCAGCGCTTCTGGGCGTTTCAGCGGAATATATCGCCCTGATATGCAATCACCAGCCCCCCCACGCAGGTCTAGCTCTCCATTCCGTGGAAAAGGGTCGCCTTTCGTTCCATCATCCAATCCTGGCATATCCTTTGCTCGCCCCACGTCACCTATCGCAAAGTCTGCATCCCACAGAGGAGATTTGACTATTTCCGGTCTCAAAGACGCGCATATATCCACTGCAGGTGTCGTCTCAGGGTTGATTTCTACTTCTCGTGTCATTGCAGCGCCCATCCCAAGCTATGGGTCTATTCACGATGGCGAGCACGATGACGAACACACATTCAGCTCCAACAAATCTTCTCTAGTCAAGTTGCAGCCTGCGCAACTCCTTGAGAGAATCCACGAAGACGTCGAGCCAGAGACAGCAAATGAGGACGAAGCGCTACTTGACGCTCGCAGGACAAACGTTGCCGCTCATCCCATGTTACGCAGGGTGAAGCGCACTATCCAAGGCGCCCAGGAGGACGAGGCCGATTTCTCACCCCATGACGAGGTTGAATATATGCGTACAGTCAAACGGGTCAGGATCGACGAGTTTTCCCGTGAATTGTCAGATAGCCGTCCTGACGCCAGTAGCCACTCCGGTGTCGACCATACTCAACTGCAACCTGACCTTGATGACGATGCGGCTCGTCAATCTTCACCTCCCACGGGCCAACCTGGCACGGGTGCCGCGGAGGAAATCTCTCTTGATGGCTTGTTTGCAAACATGAATACGTTCCTGAATGTGGAGACTTTCATGGGCCTTGTTCAGAAGTGGTCTACCTGCTCGAGGGAAGAGTGGCTTCAAGGTTCTGGAGGTGCGCGGTTGCTTCCCTGTCCCCTTGCATTGTCTTGCTTCTGCCCCTTTCTGCCCATCAAATTTCCGTCAAACTCTCATTCACACAACATCTGATTTGTTGTTCAAATGGGTGCTAACCGGACTCGTGTAGAAATTGTCGACCAGTTTAAAGATATCATTGACTCCGTCAAGGAGAACCTCACGTGCGTGCCTTTTCAAATATATCATATCCCTGTCTTGTGGTGGAGTTACTGATCATGATCACGCCTCCTGATCATTATACAGAGCCAATGTTACTCTTTACTCCCGTCTGGACGACCAAGTGCGCGATCGCCGTGAGGAACAGGCTCAGCTCACCGAACATTTGAGGCGAGGATTGGGATCGGCCAGGACAGATCTGATCGCTATTTGCCGGGGGAAGTAAATCGAAGCGGTGTGGTTAATGCTGCGGTGAGATGCTTGTACGACGTGCCTTTTCACCTCCTATGCTGAAAATAATGGACTTCATATGAGATTGTGGATGTGCTTCGTGAAACTCAGCGATTATAGTTTTCAAATGTCAATTTGCAAAATCGCAATCCTATTTTTTGATGAAGTGAAGTGAACGGTAAAGACGTCGAAGTCGGATATTAAGTTTTTTTTTCCAAGTCTAGAAGCACCAAGGCAGGTCTGAACAAAATCCAAATAATATTATGCGGATGGACTCCTAAGTGACATTTGTAGCAGAGATGTGGGCCCACATCCAAGAATATTTTCGATTCCTCGGCCCCAACGGAGACGATTTATGTAAACCGTCGCATTTTCCGCCTAATCGTACGCTTGATGAGGCGAACGCCATACAAGCTAGACGAGAGAGCGCTGATAGCGACAAAACTGACGCGACATAATATTGTTAAGTAATGAGCGGTAGTACCCGATTAGAATTGCGAATATATGTCGTCAGACGTGCACAAAATTAGCACTCTTGCCTCAAGTAAAGACGTCGTCTTTCCCTCATGCTAAGATAAGCCTTAGAAGGTCTTAGACTACTTTCGCCAGTGGCACCCGCAGTGCAGACGGCAATTGCAGAAATTCCCACACTACTAACAAATAAGGTGCGGCAATTTCTTAAGTCCCCACACTCACTATGTGCTTGCGGCAGCCTTGTGTTTATCCAGTAACTTTGTAACGCAAGGCTCAGGCGTCAATGCTTTAATGCGCCTTATCTCTCTGGTCACACTGATAGAAGGTCTTCCTTCCGATTCTAACGACTTCTATCTGCCAAAGCAAGGATACCTCGTGCACAAATCACCGTGGCGCGCTATCAGAAGTCTTTTTTTCAGCATAGAACAGGAGAAGCGTTCGTTGCGCGATGAAATCCAGGCGTTCAGTCATTGGTGCGAGTAATCACCGGTCCCTGTGAAGACTGCTAGGCCTAGGTCGCACCACAAGTCATGTACAGACAATATCATGATGTTGCTGTGCTCAGTTGTCATATATGCTCAGTGTGTTGTCATATGTGCTTCTCGGTGTCGCGACAAGTCGCGGCTACATAATGTTCATGACTCTATCTTAGCGAAGAGGCAAACGTTTACGCAACAAGAGAGTCCATTGGTCCAGGCCGTATACGAAGGTTGTGGCGCCTGATCAACATCATTACATGATTGAAAGGTTTACACTTCGAAGAGACGAGGCTTATCTGGGTAAGAATTTGAAATAAACATTGGCTACCTAGGTTGATTGCGATTTCATAAATCAACAACTCATTGGAAGTTCATATTAACGAGGAGAGGTACCTCCCGGTTGCTGTTGAAACGTTGATGGCCAAAATGATAGTGTGCCGCAGTCATATCTCTCCCGTGGGTCCTATCCTGAGGTACGAAAGCCTCGCTTTGCATATCTTGCAAAAGACTGAAGTCTTTGACCAAGGTCTCGGACTAGGAAATGTCATGTTTAATCGGGTGATAAAGTGGGGTGCTGATAGATCGTTTTCTACAACACCTCTCCTGAGTCCTTATCATATAGCATGATGCTCTTCCGTCGGCCGTATTGTCCCTGACGTTACTTCACACTTAATTTTTGCAAGAAGTAATACGGCATACCTCATGGCATCTGCCAGTTGTGGATCCAATGGCCAGAATTTGGGAAGATAGCTTCCGTTGTCCTTTGAAAACATTAACACCACTGCCTCACGTCAGGCTGTGTTATCCGGCCCCTTACGACAGTTCTTTTGGTCCTTCCGCGGTGCTGCATCCGGTCGTGGACCTTCGGGGAAACGTTGCTTTCCCGACATGATGGACATCCGCTGTGGGATAACTTTCTCGTTGCGGTCTCTTAATCGACCTCATGGCTGCGTGAAGTCTATTCCCGTATTCCATTTCAGGACATGCGGACCTTAAAGGTATCTGTGTTATAAAGACTACGTACTTCAAGTTTAATTCATCATTCTTCAACGAGAGACTCGACGTTCCAAAGATCCTTCCGGGTTCATTATGCCTCCTGGTACATTTAAAACACCATAGATCACGTTGTCTTGCTCACTGTCGCGCAACAGATCCTGAGCTTACCTTGGACTCGAAGCGCAAAGAAACGCTAAATGAGTTTCTCGAAGTGCTAAGAGAAATTGTCGCTCGCGACTCTGCGCCAGTAGAGGGAAAACCGCAAGAGAGCACAGGCAAGGAGAAACAATGTGAGAATATCTATTTCGAGGGCTTTCGGAGTCCATTGACCATTTTAAAGATCCGATTAGCTCGGAAGAAAAGCGGATTTTAGAAGGTATAGAGACCTTCGATAATTTTGAGAAGTGAGTGATCCATTCGACTTCTTTTTTGACCGACCATGGTTGACCCCTTCACACCTCGAAAGGCGCATTGAAAGATTGGACAAAGAGGTCAGTGGTTTTCTGCGAAATATCGTTATATTTACATGTCCTTCCAGCTCCGTAATTTTGATAACGGCGCCCGTCAATTAGGCAGCTCGGCCGCATTGCTACTGGCTGCATCTAGACTTCGTGAACGGCTCGTCCGACTATTGTTCATCTTCCGCGACAACACAGCCAATCTATTTCCTCGGAGGATCGCACGCCAGTCCAGAGAAATGCTTGTGAATCCAAATATCATGGATCGACGTGGCAAGGCTCACCACGAAGCTCTCGCATTTCAAGCGTTCATAGCAGAGGATGGACTTGCGACTGAAGCCATCCCCCAAGAATTTGAAGGGTTTGCGCGAGATCTCCGCATGCTATTGCATAGTTTGAACGATTTCCCTGAGTTCAGGGATGATGCGGTGAATAGTTCGATCCACGCCTTCATAGCAGAACTCGAAGTAAGTGCTCTTTTTTGCCGTGACACTGGGTTAACAAAAATTCAGTATCGGGCTTCCTGTCTGACAGAGTACAAAGGTACGATAAAATACGCAACGTCCAAAGTTACTGGGCTGAATCCTTCACATAGGCCATTTTCGGCTTGCTTCTGTGCAACAATACGTCCACGGACTTACAGCGGAAATTGGAAGTCATATAGACGTTGTAGCATCGAACTTGGCGATGTTCATAGATATCGGTAATTTCAATTTTAAAACAGGCGTTTACTGGCAACTGAAATGGCGGATGCAGGTGTCCCAACCATTCAGCTTTCACAACAGTATGCGGCCTCTAATCTTTCTAATCTGGCAACATTTGGTACCATATTTTCGATTGTCACCGCAACACTTTTACAACTATCATATCATAACGCCGGCAGTGGGCTGGCAATAACTGTAAATGCATTTTGGTTTTCATCGCTAGTTTTCAGCGTTACGGCCATAGCGACCAGTCTACTTGGTTTGGCGTGGACGCAGGCCATACAGTGAGCGCCTCATATTATTTTCGCCTGCTTGACTTATAATGACTTGGAAAATCAAGCCGCTCGCCAAATCACAGAGTACCCTGGTGGCTATTGACATGGATCAGGCGATCCCCTCTCGTGTTACTCGTCAATGCAGTTATGTGCTTTTTTGTGGGACTCATGTTAGTCACCTACATTATAAGTGATGTCCGTAAGAATCCTTACTTTTCATGACAAATTGGTTTACTGTTTGTTGGCTTGTAGAACATGGTCACGCCCATCCTGATCACTATATTCGCAGTACGTTTATTGCTTTTCCTGATGTACGACAAGCTCTTATCTAATCGTGACAGACCATTACGTCCATCGGACTGGCTTCCTCCTTGTGCTGGATCGTGTCAGAACGATTTGTATTCATATACCATCACGGTCACATATGGCTAGAGGACCTCATGCTGGAAACAATCAAACATATCACTGCGCCCATACGGACGATCACCCACCGTCTTTACTCAAGTTTCCGTGGACTTCCTATGTACGTTCGGCGACCCCCTCCTGCCAAATTATTTGAGAGAACGACAGATGATGAAAATGCCCAGAGCGCAGCCCTGACCTCATGCTGCGTCTCTACAATATCTCCCTCGAGTCAGGAGGATGTGGCATCAGTTGTCTCGGAGGCAACGCCAGACGAACAAGATGAGGCTAGACGATCTCGTGCTCGAGAACGCTTCAAGAAGGCTGTTCGGACCGTTATATCGATGCAGTCATACCCGAGAACTTATGGCTCGCAATCTCTTGATTGGTTGCTGCATCCGAGCCCTGATTCCAACAGCGCTTCGATAGGAGGAAAAGTAATTCGACGTTATGGTCTTTCTACTCTCTCCCAAAAGTTGCGGAATTTGGAATGCACAGAAGACATCTCGCCTCATCAAGCACTCGTGAGAGACTTGCAATTCTCTCCAGATGGAAAGTACCTCGCGACGGCAAGGTAATTCCAGAGGTTCTCTTATCGTTGTGAAGTACCCTTGTTTACATTACCCGTTGACGATAGTTGGGATAAAACGGCATGTATCTTCAAGGTCGCCGTGAGTGCTGATTTGCTTACCAGTCTCTCAACAAAATTTGAAGAACCTGACCGTCACGTGCAGGAACCGTCCGCTGATTACCATGTTCTTTACCATGAGAGAGGCTTTACGGAGCAAATACTCTGGTCCGCGGATTTTTGTGACGTTGTTATTGTCATCACGACGATTGATTATCTTAACAGGTCCTCGAGTGGTAGTCACTTGTTAACCAGGTCTCCCCGCGGCATCAAAATTTGGACAAAAGTAAGTTGTAATTTAAAATTCGCGTTCCGTTCTCAAGCAGTATCCTAGGATGGCATTTGCTTGAAAACAATCCGTCGGCCACATATCGTCAAGTTCTTGCAATGGGTGCCTCTTGGAGATAGTAAGTGATATTGAACCCTGTACGTCACTTCCGATACTTAATACTCGATAAGTGTCTATCCTGTCTGTCGAGGGGAGTGAAATCGCGAAACTAGTACGTCATATCCAAATTATACAAGATCGTGAAACGTGACATTCCTTAGGATAAAGATGGAGAGGTAAATACTACATTTTCGAAGCCAAAATTAATACGAAGCATTCGAGAAGGTCCTTGAAATTTACAACTTCGGTCGTGTCCAACTTCGACGGATCGTTGTTACATCGGACGGTCATCGTATAATAGGCATTGGTCCTATAGGGGAAGCGCCTAACGGACTCCATCCGAGTCGTCCTGCGAGAGTGGAAAAGCGCATTGTAGGCAAGTAACTTACCCATGTGAAGATCAATGACAGCTCACGAACATTTCAGTGTATAACACGCGTACAGGTCTCTGTGAAAGGTGGGCCGCTGCTTGCTTACATCTCAATAATGACACGCCTGACGTGCAACCTGTAAAGTCAAATACCACTTTTCCAGGACGTAAACGATGTTAAATTGACGAGAGACAACACCCACCTCCTCTTTTCGTTCGGAGATCAGGTTCGTAGTTCGTGACGAAAAATAACATGGTTTCTACTTATGCTCTGAACTACAGTCCCCTCCTCAGCTCTGGAAGATGGATTTGGTCGGGGGCCGGGGTCGGGCTACCCGTAATTGTGCGAGACTTACATTCCGTCATGAATTTTCGTCTCCAGTCTCCATCGAATATGTTGAATCAACGTTTGGCGGCAAGAACGATCAGTTCATACTCTGCGCCGGGAAAGGTACGATTTTGTGCCGATTTTTCGCTAATCCCTGCTGACGATGTTATGTAGCTGGAGATATCCTGATTTGGGATCGAGAATCTGCTAATCTTCTTCATCACATCTACCCTAAGAACCCTGATCAGGATCTGACTTGTATATCGTCCAATTGCCTCGCAGGTGAACCTTTCGCGTTTGCTGTAGGCGGGCACGATGGCAGTATTCGTATATGGTCAACACTCTTATGTCTCACTCCTATGACTCCGTCCAATGATCCACACGATATGTCACCCCCCGAATCGCTATCCAGCTACTCTCCTAGAGGATGGCATACAAACAAGATCCCCGCGGATAATTTTCTGAAGGTCGTTACGCCAACTCGGCGGTTACGATCTCCGAGTATGACGTCAACGGCTTTCCTGTCAAGGTCGAGTTCGGGATCTGCTTATGGGACACAAAGAAGTATAAGTCAGAAATCGGATACTTAATTATCATTTAAATGCAAATGTTCACTAGACGACAAGCATGTCATGCCTACTCCAATATCATATGATAACTTGATTTCACAATTGACGGACACTTCAGTTCCGATTAGCGGGAAGACTCTGCCAGATATGATTCAGTGCGTTAGGCAGGATGACATTGTCAGATACTGCATGCACGGTATTTTTCACAGGCGGCTGAGCGGTGAAAGAGAAGCGTCGCGTCACACGCGCAGCATCTACATACGAAACCCACAAGCTCACCCCTTTAAATTGATTCAAGGCGGTGATAGAGCTCAAACAAAACTAGACAGTGTTTAGTGACGACCAAGCCCCAAACAAGCGGGGAACAATGGAAGCACCAGAAGCAAGGATGGGTATTGATGCATGCGATAATCCCAGGCTTCGAAGACAGTAGCAGAAGAAATCACAGACTTGGCAAGTAGGGGCGTTCTGTTGCCCATAATCAGAATTGTCAAGGACAGACAGAATGCGAAGTGAAATGGGGGAAATGATCCGTCCTGCATCGCCAAATCGAAGATATAGAATGCAGGATGCCGCGGATGCGGCAATGAGGCACAAAGTCAAGCAAAGATGGACACTGCTGGCCAAGTGACAAAGTGATGGAGAAAAGAATAGCCGCTGCGACACAGTTCAATTACCGATGAAAAATGAACCTGTTCGTTAGAGCAGGGTGATTTCACAGTGTGGCTGAGGATGACGACAGTATGTCGAGAGGGGACAACAGACGGACCTTCCCAAGGCTAGGCGGGGGCGACAGATGGATCTGGGATCAACAGATTTGGCCGGTGACAGGGTGTGCAGAGGGAAGAGGACATCAGCTCAGAAGCCGCAGGCAAGGTGAAGCCGCGGTGAATGAGGCACGAGGTATAACCAACTGGATGAAGGCGCAGCCAGAAATCAAGATGAAATACAATAGGAGGGGCTACAATTACCACGCTAACAATGTCAAAATGAGATTTCGAGACGGAGAGGGTCAGACTGCGTGAAGTTGTGATGCTAACCCTAAGCTAGAAATGTCAATTACCAGAAAAGCGGAGCGATCACGACGCACCCCTAGTAGTAAATATTACAATGAGCAACGTGATGACGAAGCAGGCTAAACAAATAACAAGAAGCGCACAAAATGATACGAAACAAATCACAAATTGGATAGAACATTGAATTGTGATATTGGTTACTGGGACAACCTGAATAGGAGAATGCGTATGGATTGGGTGGAGAGTGCAGAAGAAAGGTTGAGACATGCGAGAAATTGACGAAACGCTGCGTGGGCTTGCGAGACATGGCGACATGAAAGAAATAGCAAGAGGCCACGAAAAGCGTAGCAGACTCCACTGCACGAAAAGCCTGACTGTGATAAAATTATTACCTGAGGCGTCTATGGTTTCCTGAACCACACCGCTTCGTCACGGATACCCTCCTGTTCCGTCTTCACGTTTTGCGGATTGATGCTATTCATGCTACAGAGACATGGCAGGGATAGGAGGACATGCAACATCTCCGCTGAGCGCAGCGTACTGGTGCTTCGCTGCGTATCGGCGCTTATTAGCCCGAGAACCTCATTCAACCGGCATCTCGCTCGGCACAGTAGAGAGCGGCGCACCATCCTCAATTATATCCAAGCAGTAACTATATGCTCAACGAAGCCTGGGAGTCCCCATGACCTATACATTACTTCAGCGAAGACAGCGTCAAAAATCAAGTTCGGGAACCAGTCGTGAGACGCGATACAGGACTAGACCACCACCAGGTATGGCTCAAGTTCTGAGAGGTTCACTGGGGGGTCCAGATCATGTAGCACGAGGCTAGAGTTTGCAGGAGGGAGGTTGTCGATGTCATTCGAGGTCATATATACGTCTGGAATCTATGCAAAACGGGCATTGAGGTTCGAACGCTAGAGCGATATCATAATAGTTTCGCACATACCGGCAAAAATCCCCACGAAAGGGGAATCCGTTTGCATAAAAACAAGCCACTCTACAGGTAGTCTACGTCCTGGATAATTTGCAGAATTGGGTGGTTGAATGACCGGCTAGTGGTAAGCTTTTCAATAGGGTCAGCGAATCATAAGCCATTTGTAGAATAGCGACACATACCTTATCCTTATCACCCTTTCTAACATCCACGAGGTGAGCTGCATCACACAATCATCTTCCAAGTTATCGACGACGTACGAGCCACCATCCTTCTCGGCTAACCCGCTTCTAAGATCGTGAGCGGGGGTTACTTGGGGCTCTAATCAGCCTAAGTCTCAGGATCGATAGCGAATGTGTAAGGTCGCTGGTCTTCTTTGGCATGATAGTAAACTTGGAGGTCTGGGGTGCCACTGGATAAGGTTGTTGAGTTGTATGCGATGGGGTTGACAGGATACTGCAAGGAAAGAGATGGTTCCCCACAGGTACCCGCTGTGGCGAAGCACATATATCGAAGAAGCGTGTAAGGATGCAATGACCAGGGAAGTATACGACGTGAAATGAGCGTACCCATCACAAGTCTCGATCCTGCTGAAGCTGCGGAAGAGATCAATGAAGTCCATATGGAACATGATGCGAGGAGCTGCGGCTGCCATATTAACAGTGTCGGCATGAAGATCTGGGACAGAGGATCATCATCGATCTGACCGCATGGGATCGTGATGACGCTGGATCAGCAGCGCCCAGCGATCACGATACAACCTAGACACTGCGATACGCAATGAGTGAGTGAAGTAGCAACCGGAAGCAAACGATAACAAATGCACGGAAAAACATGAACGATCCAAATAACAACGCATCCCATGAAGACGGGACATTGAGTTGCAAAGATAAAAGTGGCAAATATCTTATAGGTTTGACGAAGAGAGCAAAATTAGTCAACGAAGAGAAGAGTTGATTGACTGATACTCAGGGTGCGGGGTTACAAACGATGGCTATAGAAGGGACTGTTGATAGCAAGGAGCAGAAATACAGACTTTTTATACGAAGAGGTTGACGAGAGTGCGTGAACTTTCGTAGTGGTAAAAAAGGTATGGCATCGCCCGGCCACGGCTGCAAGCGCAGTGTGGAGTGAATTTGTTACGACCCCTGCGTGTCGGAACCAGGGAAACGGGGTGCAGCGTGGATAGATCCCTAGCATACTATCGGCGAGTGGTCATGCATATCCTTACAGGGTACCATGGATAACTGGTTTACTACGGACCCCGTGTTGGAAACTGAGTGGAATGGAAGACGACACGCGTTATTGCGATTCAAGGGTGATATCATTGAGCTGAGGCGAATCAGCAAGCATCCAGAAACACTCGCGAAAAAGGCTCGCAAGGAAGAACATATTTTGAGACGACAGCATGTTGTGTTAGCATTCCAGAAAAAGGGTTCCATCGTCGGGGCATGGGTAAATGATTGTAGGGTAAGGCTCGAGGTCAGTTACGACTGCCCAGAAGAATGTAAGGAGACTCAAAAGCATTCATTGTTTTCTAAGCGAGTTCTCGTTGGATAAATTGACACGTCATCAGGAGAGGACGGTACCTTCGCCTGTTGCTGTATCACACCATTGCTATATGAATTGAAAACACGAGTCGGAGTCGTCTTCACTACTACGTCAAGTTCAGGACGACAAGGAAGTGATATAAGCTAGGCTCACCTGGACTGTCCCACTGAGTTTTACTACAGATTTCCCAAAAACGTAAGGAAAACACTGGACTGGAAGATCTTCCACGAAGTACTTTGACGAGATCTGGTAACCTCCTCAGGAATTAGGGAGGCGTAGTACCGTACAACAACATCATCCAAGCTTTCCGAACAGTATTCGGAGGGATGCTCTTTGAGCATCACGACCCGTCCACCAGTCCACGGAAACTCTTCCACCAGCAATCATACATGTGCTTCAACTCGATTCTTGAAGAATATCACGGTGGTTTTTGCCTGCTGGGGCTTGTGCATCACGAGGATGGATCGCTGGAGCGAAACGATAGGACAATTTGGATGATAACGCGTAAGCGAGCATTGTGTAGAAACCTGCGCTTCTCTAGCAACCGACTGCGCGTCGGCTAGCCTTCACATTTGATGGCTGGATTGGTAGTGGGAGGGCAGGAAGCGACAGAAGAGGACAGGAAGTGTGACTAGTACATGTGATGCGATAGTAGAAAGCATGAGCAGTCGACAGGAGACGGTAATAGGTGAGGCATTGGGAAAATACTGTAGTACTTGAAAGGCGTAAAATTTGGATGGGGGAGACCTAGACTGAGTACTGAGTACTCTAGCACTATGCGTTGGGAAGCGGTAGCACTTGGTGGCCAGATATAAATTTGCGGGCACGCAGGTTTAATACCTTGGTCGGGTTAAATGGGCAAAGGGACGCGTCACGCGGTAGTACTCGTCAAGTTGTGGGTCCATATGGGTAATCTAATCACGTGCATAGAAGCTCAACGCACGTGACGATAATGAACCGCGACTTGGCAAATGTCAGAACCACAGGTTTTTCTACTAGTGTTCACTAGGTTCACTGCTCTTTCTACCTCCTTGCGTTATCTCTCAACTTCATTATAAGGATAATTCTTGCGATTTATCCAATCTTTTTGTGTGCACTTCTGCGACTTATCCTGTGTTACACGTTTGTGATTTAAAAGCAGGGTGCAAAGTCACTTTCATTAACTCTTATTACGACTACCTTCTCCGCAACCTCGAGGGTTCGATACGCTTGTACAACTCATGGCTGCCACTCAACAGTTACCGTCATGGATGACATTGTCAACTACCGTGTACACAAATGCCGCAGGGCAAACTATAACGAGCGAGACAACCCTTCAGCTCCCACTCACTTACTACGGTCCAAGTGTGAGTACCCTTCTTACTTGCTTCCACATTCGTTTCTACGAATACACGCCCGAGGTTACCTTGAGCAAATGCGCTTGAGATAGTTATACATTGTCTATCCATACTGACATCCTTGCCTTCCAGATTCCTTTGGGCAGTGACGGTGCTTGGACTTATGGTGGTCTTACCTCGCCAGCAGCTTCAACTTCTTCTCTAACGACTTCATCCACCGCGACATCCTCTACCTTCACCCCAACATCCTCTGCGACACCTACTTCCTCTTCATCATCATATCAGTCTACATTTACATCTACATCTGCCTCATCTCCTCTACCTCTACCTCTACATCCCCTTCCACCCCTGCCACGTCAAATCACTCTTCTAACTCAACTGCTTTATCTAAAGGAGCCCTCATCGGTATTATCATCGGTGCCATCATTTTGTTCATCATCTTGCTTCTGCTTTTCATCTGGTTTGTCCGTTGGAACTCTCGTCGACGAGACTCCAGAGCTATCACACCTATATGGACAGGATGGAATGTTCTTACCCCAGATCAAACCGGCGACGAGGAGAACCGTCCAGCTGGTCTGGGTTCTCCTCGCGATAGCGGCGATGACGAAGCAGATTCTTTCCTCCGTCGCAGCACCGCTACTGATCCTGAACGCCGTGCACGTCCAGTATCTTCTCTTCCACCTGGTGCAGCGCCACCACGTATTGTAGGAAGCACTGGCTCCGACCGAACAAGATCCTCCCAAGCTTCCACAGACTATGGCGTCGTCCTGCCTGGCTCAGGACACTTTGGACAGGCGTATAGTGGTGATGGCGTCCCTGCCCACGACAGCAGCCACATCATGCCTCCTGGAGAGCTTCCTCCGCATTGGAGACGAGGAAGAGCTGGAAGACATACCCCGACCACGCATGTATAGCTCAAGCCATCCCTCTCTGCCCGAGCACATCGCCCCCCTACTTCCACCCCCACCTTTCGAGGGCACTGCCACCCGCAAACCTTCAGACCGCTCCCTACTTAACGAGAAGGAAAAATCCGTCCGCAGTGCCTCTTACCCAACGAGTGACCTGGAAGACTCAAAAATCTTCACTGCTCGCCGCGTACGCGTCCAGGAGCTCGGTTCCCGCAGCCCCCAAGATGACGACTCCACGAATACCCAGCCTGTCGCAGGACCCGGAAGCTGGCGTAACTCCTTCTCTCGTCTGCGAAGGAGCTGGTTTGGGATCTTCATCATCTCGCAGCGGATCAAACTCGCGCAGGGGATCAGATAAAGACGCCGAGGCAGTCCAATCTTTGCTCGGCCGTAGGCTTGGTGTAGGCTATACCTCTGCAGGAGAACGTCCGATGTCGGGTGTGAGCGCTAAGAGCGCAATATCCGGGAATACGGTGTACCATGACGCAGTCTCCCGTATGGGCACCCCAGTTTCCCTTCCTTCCAGAGCAATCACGCCTGCGAGTCAGAGTCAGAGGGGAAGCGCGGTGCCTGCAACGGACTTTCCACTTCCTATTCCGAGTGGAGCACCACCAGCATACGATGATCCATATGATTCGCTGGGTAGTAGGGGTCCCAGCCCATTGTCTCCCACAGGCATCGACGTCCTGGATATACCAGCACCAGCACCTTTCTCATCCGCTTCGACGGGCGGGAAACCTTTGCCGCCAGGTCTTGTCCCGTTGTCCAGTCGCCATGCATGGAGAGACTCGTTGTCCGTGATCACGGGCTCGTCAAATGGCGCCGGTATCACAATCGATGTTCTCGATGCTGAGCCGCCACGAGCAGGTGATGGTTGGAGGAACTTAGCCGGTGGCTTTCTTGGTGTCAGTGAAGGACCAGACCCAAGTGAACAGAGAACCCCGTTTGGAACTGTAAGTTTGGAGACCACTATTGAGAATCTTGGACTAACGATATTTGTTGATACAGCCCCAAGTCATCCATCAAGGGAACCCCTTGGTCTCTGAGCGAGGGTCTTTGCACTCTATGCGTTCGCACCTGAGCCCCTACTCTGCACGTTCATCTTCAGGATCAGCACCTACATCCTTCGCACGTGCTTTCAATCTCTCAGGGTCCAATTCTTCTCGTCCTTCTGCAAATTCCGCCCACTCACGCGTAGCAACTATGTCCTCTGCATCGCTAAATTCTAGTCGACCGTTTGGTCCTATCTCACCATCTGTGAGCGCGTTTGGACACGCAGATCCCTCACAGTATATGTCCCACACTACTGAGGAATTTGAGGACCAGTTCGCGGAGCCGGGCAGCCGCACGTCGATCCTTGGTCCTATGCCTTCATTCTCCACTCATTCGGTGCTCTCCCAACCTACGATCCGTAGTGTGGGTGGCACAACGGTAACGAGCGATGATACAGAGGTGACGGGAACGACCGTTACTTTTGGTTCTGAAGACGTGATGAGCACGCCTACACCATGGTTTCACGAACGAATAAGGGCCGAGATTTGAGATGATCCAGCGCTATAGGATGCGTTCTCTTCCAAGCGCTGGGGTGGAGCTATTCTATTGATGCGATTTTTCCTTACTTATTCATCTTCGTGAACTAGATGCTTCATTATACTTTCTGCGATACCTCCTGACTTTTGCGATACCTATCATACTTGATCTTCTATGTTCGTTACGAAGAATACGGTTACCTCCTTACTTACGACTGATGATGCGATATCTTGACTACGATTCTTGTACGGTCCCTAGTGAATGATACACCGTCACTTGATCAATTTTTCGGCGCGCCTGTGCGATCGTTCGCCAGGCTATTCGAGTCGCAGTCCTTCGGATCGATGAGTAGTAGGAAATGGCATTTCTAACCTGATACGTACTAGTAGATGACTTCCTAGCTTCTTATAATCCGGCTCTCTTTCTCTCGCTCTAGGCTACATGTACACTACTACTTGGCTAGATTCCTCACGTTACTGCTTCATTCATATACATTATGTCAAGGGGCCTCTGAATCTATTACCGGCGAACACTCCAAACAGTCAGAAGATGCTATGCCAATTTTAGGCCTACAACCTATAGGCCAAAGGGACACATTCATCCTCCATCATATCATCAGGTGCAGGTGTAACAACACTGTTAACTCCATAATCCAGGCTGCGCATCCTATTCCCGTTCATGGCACTGAATTTGTATCTCTTGAAGTCTCAAATTTCACCATTCTAGATGAGTTATGCCGCTTTCATGTCCTCTGAACTCAGATCTGGCGTCCAAAGCATGACAACCTTCATTCTCATGCGAATCACGAGTCCTATGCACTCGTCTGACTCTTTGGCACCGATGTCAACAATGTACAGCAACCTAGACGCACGAGCACTCGTCCTTCAGCGCATCAGGCAAACACCATCACGACCTACTAGTCACCTTCGCATACCTTAACACGGGGACCGAGTCATTGAAACGTTCATCCAGTCTTATACCTTGCAATCTCAATTATTCCACAGCTTGACTATTGAGCTGCCCAGCTCTTCCGAGTCGCATAACCCAACAAGACTTCCAACCGAGACTTTGATCCTTCGATTGACTCACGTGGCCGTATGTCGTTCCTCTAGATAACCATCACTTTTATGATTCTGACCGCAGGGTTGTCCAACCAGACTACTAGTATCTACGTCGTTTTGTTTTCGTCGTCAACGAGTCACTGGAATCAATGTTAGGATCACCATCTCTTATTCCTTCCATCTCCTCGGAGGCTACCATGTTATTATAATGCAATAATACAGGATCGTAGCGCCGCGTACGGGCCAGTTCCCGACTCCGCCAGCTTATTCCGATTAATGTCTTTCTTCGAGCCTTTGCCCCAGTCCTCCCGACTTGGCCAACGTTGCTATTTGACTTGTAAACATACTCATGGCCTGTTGTATCACAATATTCGTACCGGGAAAGATTTCACTTCGATCTCGATTCTCAAAACGCCGCAAGATGACATCAATATTAGCCCGGGCTTTCGTGCGACGAACACTAGTGCGGCTAGTAGTGCCAGATAGAGCAGCAGCGCAGACTCCAGAGAGCCAGAGGAGGGGTCATCACACTGCTCAAATGACTAGCAATCATGGCAGGGCTGTTCTGGAAACAAGACGGAAAACGATCCGTGGATGCAACAACAGATAACAGATGTCGCCACGTCAGAACGTCGGCCAGAAGATAGCCGGTGCCTCACAGCACAGTGCGTATAATTAGATGTCTGAAACACGAGAAGAGACATTGCCACAGACACCCTGTTATGAGTCGTAACAATCAACTCGCCGTCAAACATCACACGACCTGTAAACCGCACAGCGCACGAGCAACAGCGGTCATGATGTTCAACGAAAGATCGCAAAAGCCAAGAACAGAGATTCTCAGGAGATTCGCAGTATGACGGATGATATATGATATTCCAGGCGCGGCAGGACCGCGTCAACATAGCTACGCCGGTTAGGCTGCTAGCTGTCAATTATGTAATATATGCCCCCCTGTTTTCACACCACCACTACGTACATGATGCATCAGGTGTGAGCAAAACATGGTACAGACAGCGCCTCTACGCAGAGCGCCCACCTTGACGAGCAGCCTCCTCAGCAAATGGATCCCATACGACCCGCTGATGAGTGAGTTGCAACTTTCCTAGAATCTCAGTGCGCCATTTGATAGCGACACAGTGAGAAGCAGAATTTTGCACCTTTAGTGACGACTTCACCGCCAATGATTCATTCGCTTTTGTGCCCTCCTTACATGAATCGCAGATCGAACTCTGGGCCTCCCCAACTACCAGGACCTCACGTACAGGAAAGTACTTCGAATAATTCACCTGAAAGTACCTCAGCTGCGTGAGTTCTACTTACTCATAATTTCGGACATGCTCATATCATCTCAGCGAGGCGCACAAGGTCGTAGTGCAAGAGGACCAACCAAGTACAAGTGAATTGTGAGCGATCAAATAAACCAAGGGATCACAACTGATGACGCCATACCTGCAGAGTGGATGTCATGAGGCAAGTGTTGGATGTTCTCAAGGACTCGACGATTGCCTCGAAGACTGGCAAGGACGACCGCTCTCGTTTTTGGGGACAATACAAGAGAGTCGCCGAGGAATACGATGACGAGTTCCTTGAGCGATATAATGGCGACATGGACATTGTGCTAATCTTCGTAAGTTTCGCATACTCACCTTTACCTTGTGTCGGGATTGACGTTCGATCAGTCTGGTCTGTTCTCTGCCGTCAGCACGACTTTTATTGTGGCCATGGAGTCGAAACTCAGTCCAGACCCCGGACGACACCACGAATGCCCTTCTCACACAGCTCGTCCAAATCGGACTGGGCAACTTCACGGCAGCGGGGGTCTACGGCAGCATCGCCAGCATCTGGCTGGTCGCCGTCCACACTCAATATAAGGATCCAATCCATTGCCTACGCAAGCTTATCCTTCAGTTTACTCGCTGCTTTCGGGGCCGTGCTAGGCAAGCAGTGGCTCGGGTATTACAAGTCGCACAGATACGGCCGTGGCTCGCAGGAGGAACGAATGAAGCGCAGACAAGAGAAGTTCGACGACATTGTCATGTGGTATTTTGATGCTGTCGTGCAATCATTCCCGATCCTACTTCAGTTCTCTCTTTTTCTCTTTGGAATTGCCCTCGGCGCCAATATGTGGTCCCAACAGTACACCATCGCCTGGGTCATCATTGCAACCACGGTCTTTGGATTTTTGTTTTATTCCCTGACGGTGATGGCAGCTTTGGTATCTCCCGCATGTCCATTTCAGACGCCGATATCGACGATGTTGCGCATGTTGTGCATTGACAGTGAAATCATTTTCAAGTTCTACCCATTTCCAGTCTGAATCAAAATCACAGAGGTCCTATGTCCAATAGTTATTTTGGCCTCCCGGTATCTTCAGCAGCTGGTGACATCGGTACACGGTAAGTTCCGTTTTCTCAAGCATGCACAAATTTTGACTGTTTCTTGCTAGGCATGCTACAATCGGTGTTAAGTGTGTTGCATGAGCAGTATGATGCATGTTGGACCCGATTATCAGAACTAGGAGGTAGCGTTCTTTGGTACTAATGGATAGCACACTCAGCGCTCATATCACTTCAGACTCTGTGTTTGCGGCCTGCTCATTCGCGTGGCGTTGTCTTCAGCCATTATTTGGCGCATTTCAGCGCCTTCTACCCTGGCAGCGCTCTCTGACAAGGGCCGTGGACTCTGAAGCACAACCTCCTAACCAGAACCTGGACGTTGTAGCCACGAATCAATACCTCATTAACCTTAAGCTGCCGGACACACCCACCAGCTCTCTCGAAGCACCTAGCATCAAGTGGCTGATCGAGACATCGACGGATCCTGAAGTATTTTACGCCACTGCTAGCTTTGTTCCTCATGTCGACTGGCCTCTGGATTTTGACGCCTCAGACATGGTGCGTCAGCTGTATGATGTTTACGCAAGCTGCTTGGACGTTCAGAGGCAAATTGTACCGTCGTTGGAGGAGAAGGCATCAGCATGTACCATGGCTCTTTGTCACCTATACTGCAACCGTCCTTCTTCAGGGACGTCCTGCCTATGGATTTCTTGATGAGGGAAGCACAGACTATAACGTGTTTTGCCAGATGTTGGGGAAGACGAATGTTAACGACAATGTGCTTGTTGCGACAACCAAGCTGTTTGATGTGGAATATAGATCACATTCTGACTGGCAGTCTTCACCAAAATTTGGGGCTTGTCCTGACTATGTACTCGAGTGGCTGTCTCACGTTCTTCCTTTCCACTTTGTCACAGGGTCAGAGGATGAAGATGTAAAGAAACTCGCCATGACAGTGATATCAAAATTCCTATCCTCTCCTTCCTTTCCATCGCCTCAAATAGCAGCTAATTGCACTCTTCTTGCTTGCGTCATGCTCGGGGTTCAGTTTGACAAGAAAGACATCGTTCGGGTCGATAAAAGGTGCTGTTGACTCAATTGAGCTCCTCTTCTATGCTTAATGAAGATATCATGTAGTTCTGCTCTGCCCCAACTTGCTGAGTCTCTTTGGATGCGATTCCAGAAAGTAACCCAGGCCCTCGGATGGAGGCGATCTCGACATTGCTATCCACCGAGAATGGCATTTCGATGACATCTATCGAGTGCTTAACCGTGATCTATTTCCACCTCCGTTGATGTGGAAGCTGGGCGTGTACTTGAAGATTTATTCACGAGCGATGTCATCCCAATGTGATGCTCGGGATTCATCTGCAGCGCTGCGAAAAGTACGGTGCTTCTGGTTCCACATAATATCCTCGCGCCCCGTATCCCCTTCCGACCCTGCCTGGTTGTGGCAGCTTCAAATCTCGTGGCAAGGCATTTCCCACTCGTCAGGAGACTTCGACTGGCTAGTGGACTACCTCAGCGATGTTTGTTTCAATGATCACGAGACAGCAGGTGACATCCTTGTACTACTGAGTAGTATGAGAGTAAGCTGCAGCCCTGCTAAACAACATCTATACATCGAGAAGCTCATCGCCTGTATGGGCAGCAGCATGCCCCCCCGTTTACGTCATGCCGCCCTTCTCGCCGCTCACAATTCCCGAGAAGTCTTGGCCTCCATCGATGTCGTTGATGGTGCGGACATGGTTTTGACCAAGTTCTCCCCTGCTATCCTTACCGCGGTTCGTCCGCAACCAGGTGCAACACCCACCGATGATGGCCCTGACTGCCTCTTCCATCCTGACCGCGACCTGTGCTATCTCGAACTTATTTTCGCCCTGGCAGAGAATTGGTCCCTGGGAGCAATATCTATTGGAGGATGGCCATATAAGTCGGTGCCGTAGCATCGTTGCGAGGTGCCGACGGATTGATATGTATACTTCTCTCAAGAATCTCAATGATCTCCAGCCACATGCGTTTTACCTAGCTGGTATCTTCCTCCGAGTGACATCTGGTAGTATGCCCCCTGCACCACTCCATGCTTTCGACGAGTGGGAGTGGGAGTGGGAACGGAGGTGTGAACAGGAGCGGGAGTGGGTGCAGGAGTGGGTGCAGGAGTGGATGCGGGCGCGGGAGCGGAAGGAGTCGGAGCGGGAGTTGGAGTTGCACCAGAAGTGGAACGGGAAGTGGGAGTGGGAGCGGAACCGGGGCCGGGTGCGGGGCCGGGTGTGGGACCAGGTGTCGGAGCGGGAGCGGGACCCGAAGCCGAAGCCGGAGCGGGAACGGGAGTGGGAGTGGGAGTGGCAGCGAGAGCTGGAGCTGGCGCAGGCGCAGGAGTGGGAGTGGGAGTGGGAGTGGGAGTACATGGTGACAAATGCATGGTATTCCGCTTCTCTCACAATCGGCAACCCACACTGTGTTGAACTCCTTTCCGATCTCGTGGAAAAAACAAAGACGATCATGGCCCGGGGGCGCATGGAAGTGTCTAGACTCGAGCGGCACATCAGAGCTGTGGATTATCTCATTCCGAACCTGGAAAGGCAGGGTTTACTAGAGCAGAGGAAGTGGGTCACCATTGCTGTGAAGGAGTTGAGAGATGTAGCCAAGAATGACCTTGAGAAGCTCAGGAAGGTAGTCGCTGGGCAGGCCGGGAGACACGTTATTAATCCCCTTATTCTAGCTATGATTTTGCAAGTCCCTTACAAAAGATCTACTCGGTTGATTTTCCCCCAGACAGCACATCGCTGGCGAGCGGCTCATCGGACACCACAACGGAGCTCTGGAACATACAAACATGGCAGGCGCAAGGAAATCCAATCCATTGTGGGCCTGGCGCTGAAATCATCTGTGTTCGGTAGTATTCCTCTGGTGAATATCATAGGCTTGCTATCGCAACAAAGATAAATATCCACACGCGTAAATCCGATGGCAACTTAAAACAGCTTGTCTCGGCTGGTTCGGTGAACCATGGAAGGGTCATAGGTGACTATCTATGTCTTTATGATTGCCTTGAATCCTACTGACACCCTTCTCATGTCCACATCTGACGACCACCAGGTTCGCACTTGGCGGCTTTTGGATCGACGAACCATCGCCATATTCAAGTACCCCAGTGCGGTGGAGTGTCTCCTTCTCCACGGATGGCAAGCACATTCTCAGCCGAGGTAGAGATAAAATAACGTCAAAGTAGGCAGTACCTTCGCTGGAGGACATTCTCGAGGACCACCAAATATAAGATTCTGATAATTTTCCGTCTCCTCGCATATTGATCCTCGAGCTTGATACCAAGGCTCGATGCGAGGCATGTGTCTAGCTTTCACTCCTACTACGTAATCTGACCATGCGTGATGGTGATGCAGATCCTTACCATCAACACGATAGCCTGCGACGCATGCCTAACTGGGGACTTGCCCACTGCTGACAGGCTGTTAATACAAGATATCGGCGCCGATGGCAACGTCTACAACTCTTATCCGAATCGCTCTTTCGTCGAGGCAAGAAATTCAGACTGGGACTGCGCACTTGATGATGCATTCAAAGTGAGATGCACCATTCCGCCGTGACCATTCTAGCAGACTCACTTATATGGTGATATAGAGCATCAGTATTCAGCCATCCCTGATGGACTGTATCTCCAAGAGCATCACCCACCGTGGAAAACGACAGTTCCAAGACGCGATGAAAGCATTTGACCTCGCATTCACACAAAGTACGCACCAAAACAACCACATCCTCAAACATGCTTGACTCTTTCTCCAGAGCTGCGCCAACAATACACTTCCTTTTTGTCTATTTGACCTTTCTCTATGTCCAGCGGGCCTCGTTCATGGTAACAATATCACATTCTATGTTCGGCCTCGAGAGCCTTCTGCTTTGGGGGTGCGTTCAACCGGTTGCACACCACAGGTTGGTGGCTCATTTCTTGACAGAATGTCATTCTTCGCTGTAGGATTGCTCACAATTATTTATATGGTCATTTCAGAAATAGATTTCAAACTTGTGAAAATAATTCTTTTTGTGGGCTGGTACATATCTTAGAGGGTACTTCCAGGAATGATATGAGCCAAGAATTACAGAAAATGGCGGTTGGGATGTG